>NC_041340.1:22460899-22760899 GCF_004354835.1 Perca flavescens
CACACACACACACACACACACAGAGGCCACAGTCTCTGAAACACCAACTCTTTGTCTTAATGGCTGAAATGCGTGTAGCTGCAATGAAGCACTCCAGAAAGGAACAGTGTCTGATTGCTTCATCAGTTCTCTCGGGCTGCACGCTCATCTGAGCTGAGGGTTTGCAGATGTATTTTGAGTTGGCAAGCGTTCGCTGTCGGTTCAGTACCGGCCTTAATTGCTGTGTGACCTTTTGCTCGCCGCCTGAACTGACAAGTTTGTGAAAAGGTTCCGCTGTCTTCCTGACGGATCCCGGGGATAGCTGACGCTGACGCACACCAGAAAGCAAAACAAAGGCAGAGAAAGGATGAAAGGAAAGTGAGAGGACTGTGGAAATGTGGCTTGTTTAGACTTCACAGTGTTTGGTTTCATGTTGTCTCGTCATTGAGTCTTGAGTTATGACAGCTCAGACAGAGCATGAGAGCAAAGTTATAGCTGGTAATTGGGAAGGGCAAAAGGCTCTCCGTGTGGGGTCAGCTATGTGTCCGATCCAATCTTAATGAAGAAACGCTAAACTCAAACTCAAAGCTCATCGATTGCTTTCACTTACATCTAACCACGGCTTGTCCCACAAAGATCTCTCCTTTTTTTTTTTTGCTCTTCCCTCTTCTCACATCATCGCTCCAACCCCACGGTGGTGTGATCGTGCTTCTGAAAAGTGTCAGAGTTGACTTGCTCTGGCACCCCGTGCCATCTGGCCTCTCCCCCACTGTGTTGATACAGACATCAGTGAATGACAGCGTGCAAACAGCCTGGGATTGCACATCAACAATGGCCACATAACACGGAACACCTAATCAGCCTGGTTTCACTCTGCGTTTGTTTTCTCAGAAGACGTGTTCGAGCAACATGAATGTGAAGAGGGCACTTGAGGACTTTCTGTTCCCAACGCTGTTAACTTCAGCGATTCGCAGGCAGCAGTTTCCCACCTCCGAGCTGCAAACCAACATAATTACTGGAGTAGATCCGGGTGTCTGTTATTTTTGTTCTTTCTGTTCTGCTCCTCTGCTCGCATCTCTCTTTACACTCTCATAATAGTTCAGCGCCTACAAGTCTTTGTCATTTGGGCTGGTTCCGCTCCGAGCTGTAGGCAATATTAATGCAAACATTAAAATAAACTGCTTAATTAAAGAAATAGTTTGACATTTTAGTAAATATGCTAATCCACTTTCTTGCTGAGAGTTATGGTACGTTCTTTTTGTCCACCAAAGTCGATCTACGAGTTGTTTTCCGGAGTTACGAACCGGAAGTTGCAAAAAGAACGCCCCCGAGGTCGTATATACGACTCGTCAAGTCGTCTGAACTCAGAAGAACCCAAGTTCACTTTCAAAGATGGCAACGTTGTGCATCACACGTAGTAAACATTGTGGTTTTCTACAATTTTAAGCACTTTTGTCTTTGTTGTAACCAAATGAAGAAGTCGTACACATAGCACTGTATACTGCTACCTATAGACACTGTTGGGGAGGATACTTTCAAAACGTATTTCGTTACAGAATACAGAATACATGCCCACAAATGTAATTTGTAACGTATTCCGTTATGTTACTCAATCTGAGTAACGTATTCTGGATACTTGGATTACTTCAGGATTACTTCCACATTGAATTGCGTTTTATAAGTGTAGGAATGCGGCTATCACATCCAGCTTAACAAACAGGCCTATAATGGTGTGTTCTTTTTATTCCAACTAGCTGAATGTGTACCTGAACAAGCAGATAGATTATTGTATTGGTAGTCCCAAACTGCATACTACAAAAATCTAACCGCGGTCTAAGCTACCACGAGCTAATTTTAGCTAACGTTAGCTAGCATGTCAAACGGGGCTAGTCAGTCTTTAAACGGCTCTGGAGCTAGTAAATCAGCACGTATACGTATAGGAGAATGGAAAGTCCCACGTCAATGTTAAAATAGCAAGGTGACCAGTAAAACTACAGCAGACGACTACCCTTGGCTAATTAAAAAAAAACTTACTTTAAGATGCTTCTTCAGGTTGGAGGTGGAGTAATTTGGACGCTGAAAGGAGGTTGGTTGCTGGCAAGCAGAGGCTGCACGGCACAGTTAGCTGTATTTCATTCTCCCTGTTCGTTCTTTAATGTGAAATGCTGGTTGAATTTCAAAGATAGAAACTTATGGCTGCCCTGGCTCTGTCGTGCCCGTTCCGACTCCATTGTGAATGATCACGCAAATAGCAATTTTATTCTATTTCATATCGGGGCTTCTGGAAAATGCATTAAGTTTCCTTAATTTATTCAGAGTGAATAAACTCGTGAAAGAGAGAAGTATCGTCATGTAATCCACTGATTTTAACAATGTAACTGTATTCTAAATACCAACTATTTAAATTGTAACTGTAACGGAATACAGTTACTCATAATTTGTATTCTGAATACGTAACGCCGTTACATGTATTCCGTTACTCCCCAACACTGCCTATAGACATGTCGCTACAGTCTTATTAGGATTTAAATACCACCTAGTTATTTTGTAGCTTGTGCAGCTGAAATTGGCTAGAGACACTCGGTTGCTATATGACAACAATGGCCGAGTCTTGAGCAGAAAGCAGAGCAGTAGCCTACCCGCGGTTATTCGTTTTTCGACACGGATGTGACGTCACACTCGAGCTACTGGTCGCGATTACAAGACAAAAAGAACGCACCATTAAGATGAGAAGATCGAACCAGTCTGTGCGTTCCTTAGGAAGCTAAAGCCGGCAGCTGGTTAGCTTAGCTTAGCATGATGGGAAAAAGGGGGGGAACAGCTAGCCTGGCTAAAATGTACTGTAAAATTGACATTTGAAGACCAAAATAAAAATGTCACTGAATCATTATTTATGCCCATTTGCTTTGTTTCCATTACTGTTGCAGCACTCTTTCACCTCTGCTCCCAGTCCTATTTTGTTCGGAACACAGCTAACAGCCTTCACTCCCCTCTGTGTTCTTTTGCGATCTCGTTTTCCCTCTCCTACAGCTGGAACAGTTTGATTTGAATGCAGAACTGCAGCTTTCTCAGTCTTGGTCTAGCTGCGGGCCATCTTTTAGATCAAGGCTTTTTGCTTTTTTCATCTTTAGACAAGGAGAAGAAGAGGAATCTCGCCCTTTCCTTGACTGAATAAGAGCAGAGAGCTGCCCGGCCTTTTGGCTTTACCCAGCACATCATCAAACGGACAGTGAGAGGGAGGAAAGGAACAAGGGAGATTGAGGAGCGATAGATAGATAGATAGACAGAGCTGAGATCAGGGTCCCAGCGGAGGCCAGATCTCCCACTCACTCCACACTGATGACTCACAGAAAGCATAACTGCTGGTTGTCTTGCCCTCAGCTGAACATTTCTTTCAGCCAGACCGAGATGGAGCACCGAGAAAATCTCACCTTCTGATACGTTCAAACACAAGGTTCGCCGTGTGACTATGCAGCACGAAAAACATCTACATTCACATCATACGCACCGTAAACAAAACGCCCGTTCAGTTTGGTGTCTGTCACAAACAGATAAATGTGGAGCACTGGGCCCTGTTTGATTTGTTTATCTTCGGATTACGTTATCTTCAACACTGCAGTCTTAATAGCACAAAGGCAAACAAGAGTAGAAATTAAATCCCATGATCAGCATTCAGATTAGGTTGGTGTGTAGGGAAGCCTCCCAGAATGCACTATGGCAAAAGACTCTTGGACTTAAGTCTAATTTTATGTGTGTATCTGCAGTGTTAATGTCAATGTTTGTACCCTTTCATTATTGTTATACAATTATTTATTACGAGCAAATGTCGTCAGATCATGAGTGATGTTTCTTGCTGGATAGGTGAGGTTCTCACCAGTGTAATAATTAAGCAGCATTATTGATTGATTATAAAAGCTAGTTCAGTTAATAAACCGTCTGGTAGTTGTAGCCCGTTAGATCTCCTTTCCTCAGCCTAAGAACTTCCTCCCTGAGAAGTCTTAATTTACCTCTGGTTTATAATCATAATCATATAGCAATGAATTGATTGTTGTAGTTTATATACATCCTGCAAGTATAAAGTACATTTGCCATTTCTTTCTTGTTCTATCGGTCTTTTAATAGTGAGTTTGTTGAGTTAATATCCTTATCCCAACTAAATGTGTAAGTAGTGTGTTGTGTATTTTATCATGTACATGTCATAAAGGTTCTATTATAAAAAAAAGTCTCGGTCATGATCCAGCTTCAGATCATTTTAGGCCAGTTTTGAAAAAACTGTAAACTCCAGGCTTGTGCCAAATTATCAACAATCAAATCAAGCTCACTACAAACGTACAAAGAATGAGGAATGAGACTCATGTTTTATTTAGCCACTATACACAAAAAGTAAGGAGGAAACTGCTTTCAGAAATATTAAAATATGTCCTACTACTTTTGCAGTACAGTCATCTAAAAATGGATCGCCTTAAGCGACCAGTCTCATTAGTCCGCCTGATTTAGTTAATGCAGAAAGCAACAGTTCTCTCTCATCTCACTACTAAGTTGTGCCTCCTGAACGTTTTTATAACTCAAACTTGAACTTGAGTTCACTGAAACAATACATCAAGCCCTAAGTGCCAAAACTTTTACAGGCTGTAAACATAAATTCAGCATTGTTTTGGTTGTAAAACGTTTAGACAAACCGCAGAGGAAATGGACTCTAAATGTTGCTGCTGCAGTGATGTTGTTATGAGCCTTTGGTGGAGTTCAGCACATCTGTCATTTGTCAGAGCCACCACCCATAAAGGTCAAGGGAATTTTTCAGAGTGAGCAGCGTGCTGGGTTTTTAAGCTCTTGTGGGTGTCTGCGTAGTTGAATGATGGCCCTGAAAACCGGATGGGTATAGACCATTAACTCCAAATGTACAGAAAAAAAAAAAAAAAAAGCTTTAAAAGAATGGTTTTCATTCTGGATAATATGGAGCTGAGCTAGAGGGCTGTGTCCATCTAGTGTCCGGACATGGTAATTGAAATAGCATTAACATGAAAGTAAATATGTATGGTATCATACATATTTACATGGTGCGTGGTGTGGTTTCCTGAGCTGAAAATACAAGTAGCTGTTTGTAAATGTGTGACTAAGTTCAGCATGACTTTGTTCTTCCATTGTTACCCTACAGCTGTGCAGTAATGTGCTGATTATGCTTAATACTAGTCTTTTATCAAGTCACCAAAACAGCATGAAAGAAAATCACATTAAAAAAAAAAAAAATTATAATAAAAAAAAAAACTGTCTGGTTTTAACCATTTTATTTGGCATAATTTAAAATCATCTCACTGTTAGTTCATTTATACAAATATGCTTTTGTTATATATAAAACAATTACAAAACAGATTTCTACAAATCAAGTTCCCAGTGTAAAAGCGTAGTACCACGCACACGGCAGCATACAGCTCCGGGACACAGTCAGAGAGCCCCACAGGTGTATGTTCCACTTCAACAGCATTATCTGAGTGAAATCAGGACATGGCAAAAAACAAGCTCACGGCAGTTGACAGTTTGACATATTGTGCACTTAACATTCAACCCTCCACACACCGATCTGGTAAATTCTCACACATCCTTTGGCAGATTTCAAACCGCATCACTGTTGTTACACAAAATCTCCCACTCGTGTCGCGCTTCGGTTATTCTAGACTTTACACAGGCCAGGATCTAGGTTGACATATAATATACCCCGCTTGAGTGAGTAAATTAATGATTACTATAGTAAAAGGGCTGCTGTTATTACTGGCAGCTGAAAGCACAAATGAGCAATCAGTCATTACTAAAATATTTTATAAAAATGTATAAAAGTCTTCAGATGTGACAAGGCTCGTTCCACCAACGCAGCTCTTGCTAACCGTATGTGCAAGTTGTGCTAGTGCCTTGCCCTCACTGCACCATGCAATGCAGGGATGTAAACCACAATCTGTTCAGAGCTGCGGGCCACAAGCACTATGCTCCGTTTCAAAAATGCACACAGACTTGCCGCACAAGATGTCAGTTTAACACCTGTGTCTTACAAACGGGGCTGTAAGAAGAGTGTTTACTGGCAGGAACAAAGGCAGAAAGCTTCTGAAAAATTAAACCCAGAGATGGTTGGACCTGCATTTGAAAGGTCTCGTGGCACTTGCATCAATATAATGAGAACCTCTGACAAAGGAGCACTGCTGGTCTTTGGTTTAGATAAGGCACCTGACCAAATAAAAGGCTCCAAACATATTGTAGATAAACTGCTAGTACATGGTAGAAAAATGAAGGCAGCTATGACACGGTGCTTTTCCAAGATGAAATGTTTTTCACGAACCAAAGATATATAGGGAAAGAGGTGTATATAGCCTAGCACAAGCCAGTTAAAACCTATTCTTGTATTATATGCTAGACTGAATCAATAAGGCAGTGGTCATAGTCGGTTGGCCTTACATGTAAGGCAATAATGTAAATGACAAATGGAGCATTATGGAGTTGTGGTTTATCAAATATGAGTATTAACTATTACACACAAACATCTTACTGATCAAATAAACATAGGCTATTACAAAAAATATCTTCAACTTTGGCCATAACCGCACTCGTAGGTTAAAAACATTTGAGGAAAAAAAAAAAAAATCATTTACAGAGTAAATTCAACATAATTAGACAAAATACAGTCTCTTTGACTCCCACCCTGTCAAAAAGTAATTCTTAGGCATGTTTTAATGGCACTCGGTGTGAGCCTCAAGAGTTAAGACAGACAGAGGAGAGCTCTACTATAACCTGACTTCATGATATGCCTGCTTGAGAATTCCTTTACCAGTGTGGGTTAATTTGGCAGAGGCCTTATGACACCTGCCTCTCTATTACTGAAGAGGGTAAATGGTCGGCTGCTTTCAATGGGTCCGGCTTATCTTCAAAGGCCTACTGGCTCGTCATCCATGTGTGGCAGTGAGAGAGCAGTGCAAGAGGCTGAAAGGCAGCCTGCCAGACAGCTCTAACATGCCAGACTGAGCACAAGGGGAACTGCAGCTCGAGAGTTTAACCTCTAATCTGTGCATATTGGTTAAGGGGTACTGGCATTTGTCCGGGAGTCATCACACCATGTCTGGACTCAAGATGCTTGAAATTAAAATTTGTTCACCCTCTACTTAGCTGTTTATTATATCTAAATAGGCAAGTGAAAGCATTTTAGATGGTGATGCTGCTTGAGACTCATGAGATGCAACCTAGGTGAGAGTATGAGGTAGTCATTATTTCTCCACCTGAACAAAGGCAGATCTCTTCTCTCCAGTCAAACAGGGTAGCTTGGTTGGTTGGTTTGGATGTTATTATGGCTTGTGACAACCATGATCAGCATTTTATAAGGCAAAGCAGAGAAGCTATAAATCTAGAACAATGTAAAATTGGAGAAAAGTGTAAATATCAAAAGTTAAAATGCAAGGAAAATAGGAGTTGGTCTGTTGCCCCCATTTTGGCATAGTCACTTTGGTGATGATGGCAACGGAGTGAAATCCTCCAGGAGATGAATAAGGAAGAGAGGAGTAACAGAAGAGCTGAAAACAAAGTCTAAACTGCCTGAGATGGTATGGAGGCAGCCAGATGGCAACGTTTGTTCCTCAGCCTTCCTTTGCATCTATGGATCTCCATCATCCCTCTCCACAGTCCAAATATGGGAACCATTTATTACAACAGCACACACTTCTTGGGGCTCTTTTTCGTGACTGGATACAACACTGCCTTCACAGCTTCCGCAAACACCTCCCTGACACCTTCCTGCAGAAGAGCAGAACACTCCATGTATTTAACAGCCCCAATCTGCTTGGACAGGGCGTTGCCCTGCTGCTGGGTAGTAGGAGCCAGGCCCTGCTCCTTCAGCTTCTTCACTGTTTCTGCATCGCCCCTCAGGTCCTTCTTGGTGCCCACCAGCAGGATGGGCACGTTGGGGCAGTGATGAGACACTTCTGGATGCCACTTGTGCCTAACATTGGCATGGGAGGAGGGGCTGCCAATGGAAAAGCAGATGATGAAAACATTGGTCTGGGGATAGGAGAGCGTGCGCAGGCGGTCATACTCCTCCTGGCCTGCTGTGTCCCACAAGTTGAGGCTGACAGTGCGGCCGTCTACGCTCATCTGAGCGCTGTAGTTGTCAAACACTGTGGGAATGTACTCTTCGGGGAAGGCATTGGTGGTATAAGAGATGAGTAGGCAGGTTTTACCGACTGCCCCGTCACCCACCACCACACACTTTATGGTCTGCATCCTGCCTACGACCACTGGGGCTGCAGCACCTGACAACAGAAAAAAATGGCACCTGGGTAACTTATAAATGCAATACTCATGCTCTGCGAGGCTAATATAAGCTTTTCAACACCAGTGATAAGAGGATGATTGCCGGCCAGTAACTTTGCGATAGCGGTTTCTACAGAAACACAACTTTTCAACCAATTAGCAGACGAGCTAATCCACCGCCAACGTTAGCTCATCGACGTAATTAACGTTACATAGGTTAGCTCCAATTTCAGCCATCCACTAATAAACATTGTCTGGAAAGTTTACAGAGCCAAGTTAACCATAGTCTTTGAACAACGGACAGCGAGCGAATCTATAGTGAGACGCTGATTTCCCGGTGTTGATTTCGCACTGTTCACTTATGATACTAGGCGTTCCCCCGGTGGCTAGCATCAAGCTAAGGAACTAGCGCATTTAGTGGCTAACAAGCTAGCTAGTTAGCAAACAAGTTGAAAGTTTATTGGCACGCCACTTCCCAAAAGGGTCTGTTCCTAGCCCAATAACCTCCCACAGGTTACTCAAAAAATCTATTCCCTTCTAACATACGTCTTAGAAGTAGTTATTTGCAGTAACAGTGAAATTTAAAGGATTTTGTGACTTACCGCCACTTGTCTTTCGATCTCTTTTTGCCTGGTATAGTCAATCACAGCCGCATCCGGGGAGCTGTCCATTACGTAAAAATCGACGTACGGAAACAATGCAAACTGGTAGTTGTAGTTTTATTTGACCACGGTATTTTCCGTGACACTAGATGGCGATGTACATCCATGTGTTACGCTGTTTTACTTTCCTGTGATTTTCTGATTTCCATTTGACCTGTGTTGAAAACAGTCTGTGCAGACCAGCACGAAACACTCGAAGTTAACAGCACTGTTATACGAATTTCAACTTTAAGATTTGGCTGCAAGTGTGCTGACAGAAAATAGCCTAGTGTGAGAATAACAAGACATGTTTTATTATTGAGAGCTTTCATATAAAATCGCAATATTTTAGCGTAGCAATACTCTATTAGTCTACAAGTAGCCTATAAGAAAAAATATAATTAGAAACAAAACTAAAGTACTCATGCAATGGCCCCCTTAAGTGTTATTTTTGATTTACTGATACATTAACATGTAAACAGCATTTTCATGTTGTAGCTGGTCGAAGTGGAGCTCATGTTAACTATATTATACACTCTTGGGTAGCTGTAACAATGCTTCATATTTCATATGATGAATATTAATTGATATAACTGATTGATTAAGATTTTAGCTGTTTATTACATCTAATGTGAAAGCATTTTGATGCTGACATTGCTTGAGACTCATGAGATGCAACCTAGGTGAGAGTATGAGGTAGTCATTATTTCTCCACCTGAACAAAGGCAGATCTCTTCTCTTCAGTCAAACAGGGTAGCTTGGTTGGTTGGTTTGGATGTTATTATGGCTTGTGACAACCATGATCAGCATTTTTGTAAGGCAAAGCAGAGAAGCTAGTGAGGGAGGCTGTTCCTGAATTTTACCAGTCTGTTAACATTTCAGAATAAGTCTAAATGCTCTGACTTTATCCTTTCTCTTGAACTTGCCACATTATCGTCAAATGCCAGTGTGTCAGTGTGTATGCACACATACTCCACATTTAAAGACTGTAAAACAATCCTGTCTCCTGGTCCTTAAAGCCCATATATCACTTATTCAACTTCAGACAAGTAATTATTCTCACTAAGCCAGTGCTTTCAGATCAATGCAGAATACATGAAGGCAGCTAAAAGAGGCACCACTTTAGACTACTCTGTCCTGCACCCTTGGAGACCTGTCGATGATGTCACCTCTATACACTGAAGCAGGTTAAGGGGCCAGCACTGACCGACAACCGGACACTCAAGAACACAAAGAGGCACCGGTTTATTGCCTTTCCCAAGAGGTTCTGGCGTCACTGCAGCCTATAAAGAGAGAACTCCCACTGGGACCCTACACCCACAGTCACCCTCCACCCCAACCCTTGCACCCCACTATTCTGCCAGGAGATTCCCCGGGACGTCTGTAGCATTTCCATGACAACAGCCACCGACAGAGATGGGGGTGACTGTGTCAAGAGATGCAGCAAGAGGGAGTTCAGACGAGAGGGAGAGAGAAAAATGAGGGGGACAAGAAGACAGAGGACAGCAAGACGCAAGAGCAGCAGTTAATAAGGAAGAGTGGGGACCTTGAAAGTGAAAGCTCTCAAAGCTCCTCTGAATCAAGACTGAAGAACAGATGTAAATATATATATCAACAACAGACACGTACTTTTTAATTTACCTGACGAGTGCCTTTCTAAGAGACAGAAACTACTATTCAGAACATCTTTATTCATCCAGTCTTTTTTTTATTTATTATAAATCCACATAATACAGTGAATAACAACCAATGCTATTCAATAAAGTTATAGAATCTTTTGATACAAAAAATGACAAAACAGTTACAGTAATCATCTCCTTGCGACCTATTCTTCAGTTTGTAAAGTGCATCAGAACAATGAGGCCTCTCAACAAGAGGATAAACAGTTCAATATTGTACCGAGTTCAGTTCGGACTGTAAGACAGCCAAGTGTGGAAAACATTTGGACAAAACTATTTTACAATTTTTTTCAAAGCACACTTGGCACAGACTAGGAGAAGTCGTAACTAGGAGTCATGTCACTTGGTGGTGTTCTACTGACTGTTTTACTGCTGTTCTATATATGAATAGTAGTAGTAAGATGCGTGGTCTTGTGGTGTCCTATTGCCTGCAAAGGACACAAATGGGTGTACAAAGAGGTAGGATTTATTCTGCTATTGGATGAAACACATGAGATAAATTGTCCCCGATACTCCCAGTGCAGCTCCCTCTCACATATATAGAGGCTAAGCATTCACAACTACATACAAATTTCATAAAAGTTGACCTAGAGCTGATTAAGACCAAAAATCTGACTGATGACTCACACTCTTAATGAATACCCACACTGTTGACATTAGACTAAAATCCATAAAAGGCATGAAAAGTGTGAAAGTGCAAGCACTTATTCACTCCCATCACTTCCACATTGGCGGAGCTGCAGTGGCTCGGGGGATTTTGGGACCAGGTATCCGTGAAGCTATAGGAGCTTTAGAGCTAACCACAGAGGTGCTTGTGCTTGTTGTCTTGGCGGTTTTATTTCGGGCAGCAGATATGACAGCCGTGCGTATGGTCTTGGCGGTGGCGGAGGACGGGCTGTGGGCAGTGCGAGGCGGGGAGGGCACCTGAGTCTCAGAGTTCGGGGCGAGTCGTTTTGACACACGGAGAGGAGTTCCTCTGACGAAGGCTGGCTGGGTGATGCCCGAGACCTTCTCTGGTACGGATCTGTCGGAGGTCCTGCGGGTTAAGGAGGGCTTCCCTGAAGTCTGTGGCTCACTTACAGTCCTCTCCCGTGTGCTATTACTGCGTTTCACCTCTGTCTGAACAGCGGCAGGCTGTGTGATAGGAGTGGAGCGCATGGATGTGCTGCGAGGACTAGACAGACGGCTGGGAGTGGGTGGGTTAGCGGGGGTTGGGGCTCCATTTGAAGGCTCCGTTTTGGAGCGCACCCTGGGAATGCCTGTGCTATTTGAATGTCCCGCACGTGACACAAGTCCCCTTTTGGCCCCTATTCCACTACGCACAGGGATCTTCATGGTTCGACTCTCCTCCTTTGATGTAGGCGACACTGGAGTTGTCCCCGCTCGGAGGTCACCCTCCCTTTCTTTCCTCCATTTGGAACAGAGGCTCGGTGCGGGTCGGGGGAGTGGGGAGGTTGGGGGTGACAAGGCATCATAGGATCTGAGGCCTTTCACCAGAGTGTGGCACTCCAGTGTTTCACCAACACGGGAGTAAGGCCTTTGCGTCTCCCCCTCAGAACTCGGCAAATCGGAGTACTCCTCTCGCTGTGATTGGCTGAACTCTGGTAGACTGGAGGGCATCCAGTTCTTCTCCGCAGGTGTGGATGCCACTTCTGTGTTAGTGTGCTTTGTTAAGCCCTCATCAGGCGAGGGCATCGCACCACTTGTTGTCACGGTGGGTGTCTCTCTCGCCTGTGGATGTGACAGGACACTCTCTGTAGCATTTACAGATGATTGTGATTGGCTATCAGATCTCTGGTACCTTAATGACCCAGTCCTGGTGTCACTGTGAGAAAGTATTCCACTTGTTTGAAGAGAGCGAGATACAGACTCATCAACACGAGAACCGTTCGAGCTACTCTGAACAGGCCTTGTATTGTCTGTCACTGGCAGGCCAAACCTATGCCTGTGAGTGGGGGTCTGGTTTTTAACACCAAGGGCAGTTTTATCTGTGGGCATAGCAGCAGAGTTTGTGCAGGAACTGGGTGAAGATTCAGTGGTCCTGGAAACCACGCGTTCATGTAAAATCTCAGATTTTTTTTCTAGTCCTGTTGTCTTCGACTGGCCGTGCAGCACATACGAAATGCTCTCAGGCCCTTTCTGCTTGACTGGGAAGCCACGTCCATGCTGAGAGTGACTAAATATGGAAACGTGCGAGTCCTGAACTGCTTCCCTGCTCCGGTTAGTTGCTCGGCTATGCTGAGACCTGCTCCCTCCACCCAAAACAGGTTCTTGGTCGATAGGGGAACACGTGCCATCAGTCTCTGGGGAGCTACAAAGCACAGCGGTGGTCTCATGGTCAGAGGAGCTGTTGGAGTGATAACTGGCGGACGTGGGACTGCTGCCCAGCTCAGGGTAGTTTTTAAACATGGAGGAGTTGTGGAGATGGGTGTCGTTGTGGAAGTAATGCGAGTGCCGGCGGGACTCAGAGGCTCTTAGGCTTCGTCGACTCCAAGTGTAGCTCAAGTTCTTCTCCAGCAGTTTCTCAAGCTCATCTGGGTTCTCCTGACTCTGAGGCTCTCTGGCAAGGCTGAGGCCCAGGTCCAGCCCCGTACAAACAGCCAGAGAGCGGCGCTTTTCCCCCATCTCACGCTGACGCTCCAGACGTTTCTGTTCCTTCAGCTCCCGCTCTGCATTCTCCTGTAGAAAAGGGAAGGAATCATTCGTTAGAGACGCTTAGTGCCGAATTGAATCTATACTATTTTTTTTTGACAATGTACATGTTTTAATCTACAAATATTTCCACCGGTGAAAAATGTTTGCTGTTGTTATACACTGTATAATTTCATGTGATTTGCAAACTGAAAACCAATTAACACATTGTTTAATATATTTGCCATCAATCTTTAGAAATCAAACCTGGACAGCTCTTTGGAAGCGGAGGCAAAACGAATGGAAGACCCTGCAAGCCTCCTCTAGTTTGAAGGTGCTGTCATCTTCACAGAAGAACTCCACTAGAGCCTGACTAGACATCCTCATGCCCTCCACCTCATCCTCTGCCTCCTTCAGACGCTCCTCAGCCACCTGCACACAGGAAAGTTTACACAGTCATCTTTTGAAGCAAGACACTTTACAGTTTTAATATATTACAGACTCCGTTTTATACCTCTAGGAAAGCTTGTGTATGCTGCTGAATCTCTGCCTCATTATGGATGTTTGCCTTGAGTGCCACCACTCTGCTCTTTAACTTGAATAAGTCTTCCAGCACAGACTCCTCACTCAACCTGCAGAGGAGAGGACATATACAAATACACAATTATAATAAGAACTGTACAGAAACAGCTGTGCAATGTGCATATCTTGAAAAGGGTCTCATAACCAAAAATAGGTAATAAATGAATGCAAATGATCCAAAGTTGTAAAATATATTGTAAAATGGACTCCATGAATTCCTTCGCACATGCAGAAAAACTCTCCTGCAGAGCTTAAATATCAACTTGGAGTATCAGTGTTGTCATGACCCACTTTCTCTCAGGCAGCTAGCTATTGCTAACAGCTGGGCGCCTTGTTCTGATGCAACAATGCAATAGATTTACATAATTTTTGTTTAGCAGCCTGTTGGGGTGTACTGATGTTATTAAACAGGGCTCGTATATTCCCTCAGACACAATCGCTGTAGGATCTGAGTTTTGGGAAGAGACTGACCTGGAGGCGGAGCCAACATGGCCTATTTGGCTGGGAAATGACAGTAAACTCTGGTCCTTTTTCACAGCTTCCTGTGGAGACAAGCACAAATGATTATCCAGCTATTGTTTCAAAAGAAGCAACATGTAATTTGCTAATGTTGACAAAATCATATGCTTGGCGGAGCAGTTGAGCTTGAGAGGCTACGGTTTTCCCAAACACTGTGCTAAAAGTAATTTTCTCTAAATGTTTTCCTCCAGAAATACACACTTTTTTACTTTAGAAGTCCAGCTTTTTACAACTACCTTTACACAACGTACGTCCTCTTCATAAAGAATAGTGTTCAAGTGAAAAGGAAAAAATTAGATGACATAGCTGTGTTCTCTTACTTGCTGTGTTTACTCTAATTGGGTTTTATAGGATGTTTTCTTTTCAAATCTTACCATAGCTACAAAATGCAGCAGATTCATGCCCGGCTTGTTGGCTTTGGTGTCAGCCAGTTTGAGCAGCGATGAAATTCGGAAACCAGCGGCGTTCCCTGCATATCCACCCTAAGAGGCCACATGCAAGGTTAGAATAACACACAACTTTAAACAAACAATGATACAAAACCCAGGTGCACGTCAGAGCGACGCCCCTGAACACACACCCAGACCCCTAAAGACTGGTGTATTGTACACAGATAAAAAGGACTGACTCCGCTTTGTCTGGCTAAAGAAAAGAAAAGAAAAACAAATAAAATAAAGACGCACTCACAGCGTTCATATAGTTGCCTGCTTTCAGCACCAAGCGAAGGATGGAGTGTAATTCAGGACAGCTCAGCAGTTCTAGGAGAGAAGACAGGAGATTCATTATTGTGCTTCAAGGTTGAGGAATAAATGGGGATGGATGTGTACGCAGCTGACGTCAAGGCCTTAAAATGAGTCAGCAACATTGAAGAACTGACACTCGAGCTGACTGGTGAACTAAAACTTTTATCTAATAGATAAGTAGGCTATTCTGAATCCTAATCACATTTGCATTGTAGGTACAAACTTTACCACTCTATACCTCTAAGACACGTGGAAGTAATAATTCTAAATAGGAGCATTGAAAAGAGACCTGGATCTTTATAGTGGTGGTGTGCACAGCTCCCTGCTGTTAGCTTTACCTCTGGCCGCCTCCCTCAGACATCTGGCTGCCACACAGAGAGAGGTCACAGCGGGGTCAAACTCTTGTTGCAGGATCATGGCATCCAGACGCAGCCGAAAACTAATGGAAGAGGAAAGAGGGGGAATATGGATGGATGGATGGATGAATGAATGGACAGGGGGTGAGTAAAGGACGATGGAGACAAAAAGGCACTCCTTATCAATCATCAGTTAAACAAGGGCACGTCATCACAAAGTGAAGTGAAGCATGTGAGTAAGGACAAGTGTCACGTAAAAATAAACAAGATAAAGGGGGGTTCTGGTCACTTTATCCGATCTAGGACTAAAGTTGTACCTGGGGACTTCCACCAACAGCAGCAGGAAAAGATCAGGCTCTCCAAGCCAGCTCCGCTCCCCACTGAACCTCCTCAGGCGGGACTCCTGAGAGAGAACACATCGCTAAGTCAAATCTGGGAAGCAGCTTCGTTTGAAAAAACCTACATGCCGTTAACAGTCAATCCTAATCACCGTCAATATCT
Source organism: Perca flavescens (assembly GCF_004354835.1). NCBI lineage: Eukaryota > Metazoa > Chordata > Actinopteri > Perciformes > Percidae > Perca > Perca flavescens. The sequence goes on from NC_041340.1 coordinate 22,476,814, forward strand.
TTCAGCGTGATCCTTTTCCGGAAACAGAGCACATCATACGACATGGTGCATTGGCAAACGTTTGATTATCCTAACCAGAGCCAGATGACGAGTAAGAGAAGAGGGGAGGGGGGTTGTCACTGTTGTATTTGTATGCCAAAAAAAAAAAAAAAAAACACTTTACCTCGTCATTGTCAGGCAGCAATTTGCAGAGCTCTGTGAGCTTCTCTACTCCGTAACGGCCCCCAGCACCGTGCCTGATATCCTCAACTATCTCCTTAGCAGGCCTGCAGAAAAATGACAACACACGGTTTTTTTTTGTTTGTTTTTTCAGCCCGACGCCCCACGAAGAAAACTCATGTTTGTTTTGCTTTAATCACACAATGTTCAGGCTTATCCCATTCTTATCAGTCAAAGTGTTGGGGAGAGAGGGTTGGTTGACGCCGCACTGGCGACACAAACTGGCATATCCACTTGGCAAATAGAAGGCAGACGTGCAGAGAAAATGTCTGAAAGGCCTTGAGATGTCAAGGTGAAAGAAGAGAAAGTGAACTGACTGACCCCTGACTTACTTCCTCTAAATGACACATGTGTCCAGCAGTTTTCCATTATCCCCTCCCCTCCCCTCCCCCTCATCTTACAGCCCATGACACGCTCATACTCCATTATGTGCATGCTACTGTGTGTGGCTTACTCTCCTCATTCATAGCTCAACATTTTAAACACAGACAGTTTAGGGTCTACCTATAAAGACATCATCTTTCTTATTATTGTAACTCCCTTTCAAAACGGAAACACGGTTTTACACTAATTGTGTGCTGTTATCTGTCCCAACTAGTTCTATTGACAACAAAACGCTGAGTAAAAGAACATATAGAGAGAACTATCACAGGATGAAAAGATATTTAAGTGACTACTCAGACACTTACAATACAAAACTATATTTTGTTTAAACTACACCCACAATTCAACAGTAGCTCTGTCTGTGTTTAGAACAGCAAGCAAATAAGCTCCCAACAAGACAAATGTTTGTGTGCACAAGAGGCTCTTTTCACATAATGGCTTTCTACAAGTCTTGACAAATCTGGTTTAGAAAAGAACCGCTCTTCAGTTGAGTCTCCGTGAACAATTTACGCACACGTGGAGACATGACAATATAGCAACTCAGCACTTATTTTCCATGTCTTTGTATTATTATTACTACCTGCAAATGTTGCACAGGTCATGATTTTCAACATCACAATGTTAATGAGAATGTTTCAGACATTAAGCTGCGTGTAAGTATGCTTTAACGATTATTAAAAACAGCCCTATTCATTTAAAAAAAGTGCAGCTTTGTTTGAGCCAGGCAAGCATGCTAAACAGGCTTTAGGGGATGGATGAATATGACAAGCCACCAGTGGGGTCTCTCTCTGTAGGGGGCTGCTTTATACATTAGACGCTCTTTAAGGGCATCAGCAGGTGTCAACTCTGACTTCTCAGGCTTTACCCGGCCAGACCCCCAGTCCTGCTGCTCAGATTGCACCCTCCCCTGCACCTGTCCCATGCAATATACTTGTGTCTCCTCCCCGACACCAGACATCCTCTCTCTTGATGAGACTTCACACTTCTGACACACACCAACCCATCTTTGACATATGGCCACACACTTCAGCTCAACTCAAGTGAAGTACTGTTCCCCAGGGCCCTGCTGTACACACTTCTGTTTCCTGCTCTTAAAACTACTTTCTTCTTTTTGACTGATGGTGACCTCCTGCAAATGTAGACAAAAAGGCCAAAAAGCTGAAACGGTTCAAGTGCAACTCATGGTTAACATGACGCACCAGATCTCTTTAGGGGCCGCCATTGTTGTTTTGAACAAACAGTCGCCCAGCACACACACCTAAATCACGCCCATAGCTGCCAGTAGCTCCTCACAGGACGCAGATTGGTCTGAACCGCTGCTTGTTCAGACACAAACGCATTACTTGAAGCCTGACAAGATGGATTTGTGTGATCTCGTGATCCCGCGATTCTTGCATGATCTAGTGTTATCGCGAGAATCCAGCTGCCGTGCAAGGTATGCACATTGTTACAGGAACAGGGCTGTGACTTACAATCGTTTTCATTATTGATTAGTCTGCCAATTACCCAAACCCAAAGATATTCAATTTACAGTGATACAGAACCTAAAAAATCAGCAAATCCTCCCATTTGAGAAGCCAGAACCTGCAAATCTTGTCACTTTTGCTTTAAAAAAAAAATGGAATGTTCATCCACTTATTGATAAATCAAGTAATTGTTTCAGCTCTAGTTAAGAAGAAAGAAGCTTACATCTTGAACTGGCGTAGAAATATTCCAATGTTCATACTGCGTTTGGAGTCCAACAGGGAGATCTGTAAAGAGGCGAAGGACACAATTGAGGGGAAGAAAAGTGCAAGAAATCTCACTATCTTTAAACAAGGCTGACAAATATCACCGCTATCCTCATGAGCTGACCTCTTCCGAGCTGTCCTGGGGGGATCTGCAGCGCAGCAGAGCGGACCGCCGTCTCAGGGTGCCGGTTCTGTCCTGAGGCTTATTGTCCCTCTGACCAAACAGCTCATCCAGAGAATGGAGGTCTATGGGGAACTCATCCTCGCCCGAGGCCGCCCCGTTCCACACACTCTTCCTCCCTTCAACCTTCTCTTTGGGGATGCGCTCCCAGTTCAGCTTCCTCAGCCGACTCCGACGGGCACTGTCCGCCCGGCTAAAAGGCGAAGAGGACCCAGGCAGAGGTGGGGGCGGAGGAGGAGGCGGAGGCGGAGGTGGTGGAGGTGCTAGGGGAGGCGGTGGAGGAGCGACCAGCACTGGACGCGGCTCCATGGCTGTCACTTCCACAGTGTCAGGGGCACGGGCGGGAAGGGCAGGCTGTGTTCCATGAAAGGCACGAGATTCCTTGATGGCCACAGTCAGGTTGATGAGCATAGAGGCTGTCTGGGTTTAAAAGGGAGGGAGGGGAGATAGCGGGCGAGCAGTCTCTGCGCAGTCAGTCAGTGACTTCTTTCCACTTTACAGTGAGCTCTGGGTCCATCAATAGTTCCAGCCTATAACAAGACATCAAAAAATCTCATCTTAGACAATATTTGACACAGAGAGAGAGAGAGAATCAGTGTTATCCCAGAGTTTTCTAACAGCAAGTGTCCACTTTAACTGAGGCTGATGAGCTCACCTGAGCTAGTCTGACACCTGGCCTCACTTCTCCTTTCATTAGCATGACTCCGGTACATTGACTGATGTAGCTGGGGCTGAACATGTAACCCCTGGTTAAACCTACAGTGGAAGTTCAAGGCGTTTTTGGGGAAAGTACTAGCTGAGCAAGATGAGCTTTCCTCCTCTGTAGGCTGTTTAAACAGCTTGTCCCATCCTGTTCAGTTTCACCTCACTGCGTGCACACACACACACACACATCTCCCTTCTAATTAGATTACATGGAGACCCCCACAGGCAAGGAGATGCACGGTTAACCACAGAGATGAGAAATAGAGGGTCTGCGACTTCAGAAATCGTGACTTTAAATATCCTTTCCTCGTTATGGGGAGGTTCGCATCTGAAAGTCATGGTTGCACATACTTGCACCAGCAAGTTCTAAAACAGGATTAGTGATGCAGTATGACTCAGAGGTTTCAGGTGTCTGGTTCAAGGAAAAGTCTTTCATCATGACATGGCTTAGCATTTGGCCACAAAACACATCTCCTCGTCCTCTCTCGCGCAATTAATATGAATCACAATTTATGGGAAACGGACGCGCGCGATTACCAAGCTGTTCCATTGAACGCCGCACGAGCGCGCTGCAAAAACCGCCCCCGGTGATCTCACCCTCCATCATTTTACGAGATCTGTATCTTGCCAAGCGAAAAATCATTAGATAAATCTGGTTGTTCAAGAGCTCATATGAAGGATGAAGAGTAACGGGGAAAGATAGTTGCAATTAATGATAACGTAATTTAGGAAACTTTTTTAATGTTGACATTTTGGTTCAAGCTAACAAAACTGGCAACTTATAACTCGGTGGTTTATCCCTGTGAATTTTAGGTTCACCTCACATTAAAGTTATACCTCAATTAAAGGTTGACAAAACATTGTTCAAGTAATTTTCATTTCTCTGAATCAGGACAACCCAATTAAGTTATTTCACTTACCTGAGCGGAACTGAGAGGTAACCCCACAAACACCGACAAAAGCTCGCCGTTTAATTGTACAGGAGACTTCGATAAATGTACGCGTCAATCTCAGTTTTTTGTTTCCTTTATACCGGTGACTTGTGCCGCTCCACTCGCTGGAGTCCTGTTTTCCTTTCTCAACTTGCAGGGAAACTTCCACACTCTACCAGGAACGCGCAGACGCGCGCACCCGCTCGCTGATCTGCCTGTATCCTCCCAGTTTTCCCAAGGGCGGATTTGGGGGTTTTCCGGTGGGAGTACATTCGATCTTATATCCACTTTACTCCACTTTTAGACTATGGAAATGCTATTATGGAACTGAATGTCTGGTATGTTTGCCATGTTGAAAAAGAGTAAATAAAAGTATTTAGACACTCAACACAATCAATCATCAGAGTATTTCAATTATAGTATTTCTTTAACCTTTAGAGGAATTGTTTTAATGGCCTTGATACGGGCTTATAGTGGCATTATTTTTAATGTTTGTCCAGATAAGATTGTACACGAAAGCTTGCTGTCAGGAGTTGTAGTGACAACCTGATAAGTCTCTATTTCAGGCTAATCATCATAGTGGGCAGGACTCTGATCTGTAATTGGTGCAGAAGGCCTTGATCAGGCAAAGAAGAGTATACTATTGAGAACCTGAGAGAGGGAGCAGATGGCTATCAGACATGGGAAATGATGTCCGCATCTCCTCCCTGAACCATAGGTGAAAGCCAAGAGACCAGAAGTCCCTCTAGGGTGCTGAAATGGCCCAGGTGCTGGGATGTAGACCCATAACACCGACCTTTCATCCAAGGTGCTGGAGCGCCCCAGGCCCATGTCACCTGGTGCTCCGGAGTCCGGCTCAGGTAGCCCCTTTCACAGGCCACGCTGACAGGCAGTCGTCATCACTTCTGGGTTCTGCAGTAATTAGGGGGTTACGACCCCAAAGATCTGGCTATTGTTGTGTCTGTGCAGCAGGGCATGTTTTAGTGTTCCCGTGCCAGAATAAACCTCTCTCAGGAAACTTCACTTTCTATTCAGTCACTCAATTCTCAGAGTACAGTGCACTTCTCAGAATACAAGGAAATGCCATGGTGAGAGACAGCAGCTTTATAGTCCATAAAGGCCCTGAACAACCCTGCACAATTCCATATATTATGCTAGCATTCATGCAACACGGCCAATGTGACTTTGATTAATGAATAGTGAGGAGTTAACTTGGCATCCCTGACTTGTTTCACCAAGACAGTTAAATTGCAAGGAGACAAAAAAAAGTCTGTGATGTGTTTAGAGGCCCACTCCCAGCCGGTACCCCCCTTTGCATAACAGTGAGCTTCAGAGCCTGTGCTTCACTCGGCCCATTCTTTAGTGAATGAATGTGCATGAGGGTGCTCATGTGTACGATTTGTGTGTGCACCTGCGTGAGTGTGAGGGGGAATCCATGCATTCAAGTTAAATTGTGCTGCATAGACATCAAGGATTCAAGACGTCTTAACATTGGTGGATCATAACCCTGACATTTGTTTGATGTTTGCTAAATTTTCCCTCAATGGAGAAATAATAAATACGGTTACAACAGCAAGTCTTTAGGAGCTCAGCACTTAGTTTGGTTGGGTGGTTGCATCCATGCATCAAGTGTTAGCCCTTCTTAATCTCGCTTTGAAGTCCAAGAGGGGTTACGTAAAGGTGAAGGCCATTAGCTCCCTCCTCCCCTAATTTACACACACACATAATCATAGCTGCACACACACGCACGGACAAAAACACACACAAATGGCATTTGTTTGGCACAGCACTTTTGCTACAGTGATCAAATTCTATGCAGTGACCTCTGCTGTAATTGGCTTTTCACACTGCAGAAAAATGTATCCGGATGTGAAGAAATCAATACAATAGATTATTTGCCCAGATGTCCCATTTTTGTAGAGTGTAGAACTGGCTGTAAAACTGTTCCATGTGAAACTATTGATATAACCATATGGGGGCTTAGTGTTATTATACCAGTCTGGTCGACCACCTCGGTCTTTGCCATTTCCATGGTGGAGTAAATAGGTCAGTATGACTGCGGCTCTGCGGGGGTATTAAACACATAGTGTGTGTATATGTGCGTGAAAAGACGTGCACGTATACACACACCTGGGTCTGATCCCAGACTGGGACAGTAGGTCTGGGGAGGTATTCCTAATCAAACCCAGCTTCCTTAGATCTCTCTTTGTTTCTCAACTGAACTCAGATCAGGTGCAGTTATCCAGAACAGCCTGAAAAGGATCTCTGGCTTTGGTCAGACCGCCGGCCTGATAAGGAGAGACAGCAAGAGACAGACAAAACAGACACATTCTCAGCGTCTTTCCCTCTTTTTCCAAAAATTCTCTCACACATAAACACACGTGCACTCAGACTAATTCATACATGACTGCTCCATATATGAGAACGTAGAATATATCCACTCCCGCGCATATGTTATACATGATAGTAAAAGACACAGAGGCTTCCACACACTGCTGCTGCACATTGTGACTTTAGGGGTTCACAGACAGGCCATTAGATCATGATTCAAACATTATGGAGACCGAAAGATGAGAGGGCTGTGAGTCAAACCATGCTATGAAGTACTATCTGTGGAAGCTTTCACCTGGTTTTCATCTCTTTGTCAGAGCCGGCATTTGTGTTTAGACGTTTTTTCTTCTTTATTACTCTTTGTTGGCTTCCTGACCATTAATTGTTCAGGAATTTCCACTATGTGCTTTTGTAACAGTATTAGCTACAGCTCATGCTTTCTTATTGATTGAGAGAGGCATGACTGAACCCTGTACCTCGCTGTGTTTTTGTAGACTGTCCTAAGTTCACAGCCGATGCTTTGCTATGTTTACCAAGCTGTCTACTGTCACAACATTTTTAGCAATGGAAAAGTATGTGTGTGTGTGTGTGTGTGTGTGTGTGTGTGTGTGTGTGTGTGTGTGTGTGTGTGTGTGTGTGTGTGTGTGTGTGTGTGTGTGTGTGTGTGTCAGCAGGGTGGCAGGGAGGCTGAGGTGCTTGTGGTCAGTTGTCCTTGGGGGTTGGGTCTACTATGTTTGTCTTTGCACATCTGGCCACTAGAGCCACTTCCGAATCCAATTAGGATTTCCTTAGACTCAATAAAGGGGATTATTGGCCTGCAAAAACACTAGTCCAGACTCTCCCACCCTTAGTCGCCTTCCTGCCCCAGCTGCTACGGTCATTAAACTAGCCAGAACTACAGTCGCACTCCACTAGAGGCTCACAATGACACAGTGACATACAGTGACATAGACAAATCAGTCCTTTTCTTCCCCTTTTTTTTCTTGCATCTCTTTGTCTCTTTTTTTGTGAAATGAGACACTTCTCTCATATTTGATTCCTGCTTTAGAGTCTCCTCATATGTGAAATGAATCAAACGCCTCATAAATTATGTCAGCGAAGCAATGGAATCTAACTTTCTCCCTAACTGGCTGATGAGAGCCCACAAGAGTCTGTATACCAAGCTGTGGTTGGGCACAAAGCCCTGGAGCAGAGTGCAGGGGAGCTGGGCTGTGTTGATAGGGGGTCCTGAGCGGCTGCTTGTGTGGCAAGAGTGATCACACAGTTAATATTCAAAGGGCCAGGTCTGTTGTAGAGGAGCCACTAAATAGAGGTTGACAAAGCGCGTCGTACAAACAAAGGCTTCTTCCTAAGTAGGCTGTGTATATAGCACGAAGGGCAGTGAACGGATGGCTAGGGTGGTCATGTATGGAGTCTATAGTGAGTTATTAAAGCAGGGCCTCCTGCTCTTCCTCCCCCACCATCACAGTTAACTCCAAACCGCACATTCTTCATTTCATGTCTCTCTGGCTTTAATGCATTTTTTTTATTTTGTCACAAGACTATTGCATTTTGTTGCTTCTACTCAGAATTTGGTCATTAAATATGAACTGCATTGTTTATTTTACCTGTATTGCATAAAACCTTACAAATAAAGCAATCAGATAAAACTGTATTATGTATTTCCCTTGGGTTCCATTTGAGTATTGATTGTAATGTTTACGTGCTGCATGTTGAGTAAAGCCTTGCAAATTCCCTTCCACATCACCACACACACTCAACATGCACATACACACAGTTACTTCAACCATCTAAACCTAATTATTCTCCCCCTGCGTCTCTGTGCCAACCAGTGATGTCACGCCACAGAGACAGTGGGACTGTTGGCTCAGTGAGGAGAGGAGAGGAGAGGAGAGGAGAGGAGAGGAGAGGAGAGGAGAGGAGAGGAGAGGAGAGGAGAGGAGAGGAGAGGAGAGGAGAGGAGAGGAGAGGAGAGGAGCAGTTGAGAGGTTAGCAAAGAAGAAAAATGAGGTGGGGGACCCCTGCAGTTTTGGCTGGCCCTTGTGTTGGGGCTGCAAGGATTAACCAGCCTGCTCTGCTGCTGGACCCACAGAACCCAGCCTCCTCTTTTCTGCTCCCTCTGTGGCTCAGATATACATTCAACCAACACATTTAAGGCTGAAAGGAAAACACGGAGGAATTATGAGAGAAAGGGCCCAAGGGGGCTCCCTCTGGGATTAACCTAGCTGCTACTCTTTTCCCATAATTTCCACTGCCATTCACTGGGCCTGTGTTGGAGCAGTCATTCTCACTAAACTGTTGCATAACAATGCGGCCTGCCTTTTGCTGCAACACTGGAGCTGTTGGTAAAACAAGGCACCCTTGGGCCCCCAGAACCCCTGAGCCCAAGGCCCAGTTTCTTGTGTTGTGGGGGAAGCTTTGGAGGCTGGAGCATTGGACACTGGACATTTGGGGCACACGTCATAATGGGGAACACACGTCATAGTGGAGGCAGGAATTAATGAGTGGAATGTAAATTGTGTTGCGCTTGAAGAAATAGTTCAACAGTTTGGTTAATAGGCTTATTAGCTTTCATGCCAAGAATTAGTTGATACTGATATTGATAAGATTTATACTATATTTACTATATTTTTTTGTCTGTTAAAAACTAAATCAGCCATTAGCCAGTTAGCTTATCTTAGTATAAAGACTGGAAACAGGCTAAGATTTTGGTTGGCACATAATCCCCCCCGAAAAACCACAGATTTACACAGATCGATTTTTCTAAATAAATTTCGAGTTGGTGGTAGGTGGATTTTGTTACGTTTGGACGGAGCCAGGCTAGCTGTTTCCTTCCTAATCGGCTGCTGGCTATAGCTACATAATAAGCAAGTCATGAGAGCGGTATCGATCTTCTCATCTAACTCTGAAAGCGAATAAGCATATTCCCCAAAAAGTCAAAACCTTTCCTTTAAGTATTGCTGAGAGTATGAAGTGTTCTTTAACATGAGGGCCCACAGTCACCTTAACAGACATTGTCTGCAGCAACAGCAGTTATTGTCACATTTAAAACGACCAGATGATCTTAAAGCCATTAAAGGAGAGGGGCAGAATAAGGGAGAAATGACTTAATGTGGGTCAGATAAATGGGGAGACAGCATGCGGTTTATTCTACTCTCTGGAAATCACGTGCAAACCCCTCTCTCCCTTCCTTCCTCTCTCCCTGACACATGGAGATCTGGCATGTTTGGCAGAGGCAGAAAAGACAGGGAACAAAAGGATGAGTGACCAATGCAGAGTTGCGATGGCCAGCTGAGTTATTTGGTCAAAACCCAGTAAAATGGAAGGACAGGCTGTTGCTAGGCTGTACTGTGAGAAAGAGAGAGCACTCTGGATGAGCTCATTAAAAACAACCAGGCCTCTGTTTACTCACACAGATATACCACTTTAGAAGCACTGCAGTCACCAATTAGTATTAATACCCACTATTACCTCCTATCACTTTCTTTGAGCCTTCATTAACCACTTAACCTGTTGAATGGGATCAGAGAGGCTGAGAGAGAACCTAAGTAGTAGTGAGTTATGGGTGGTAATAAACAATGCACATGAGAATTTACTATGCCACAAATATGTGAAGATGCACAGCCTCTTCTATTTTAGGCACATGTATAACTCAGATTGTTACGTATAGCTCCCTCAAATATAACACGCCCTATTCAAACACTTGAATGACATGAATGACTGTATGTAGACCTGTTTGTGCAAATGTGAAAGTGATTCAGATTTTAATAATGATAAATCAAAGGTCATAGCAGGGTGTCAGTATGGCCTCTCTGCCCTTTGACAACCAAAGCACAACACACCAAACACACACAACTCACACCCCTGTTCTCTTGCATAATTCTGAATGCAGTGGATTGTAAACACAAATGGCCACAATGGTAAAACCACATAAAAACTGATAATCAGGTTCTGCAGGACCTGTGAACTGATGAAATGACAATGACTATAGATACAATTACAATCACTTTTATATTGTTATTCTCACAGATTTTGTGAAGTTTCCATTTTAGTGCACCAGTGTTTTCCAACCTTTTCATGATAGTGATTCTGACAGTATTTTTGCAAGAAAGAGGAAAATATTTCAGTAACTTTCCGAAACCGCCAATGCAACATTCACAACCACCGTGTGCGGCGGTGAGGAAGGAACTAGGATTTCTCTCTCAAGCTCTTTTCATTTGTTACAGAACTGTTTCTGTCACTTTCCATATGAACAACTGAGTACAACACTATAAATGTCTTAAATATGCGCCGTTATCCCCATATTTAAATGATTATAACATCTACAGCTACAAACACGTTTGCCTTCGGGGGACAACACAACGTACAAACTAGTTATTTTCTAGCATAACACAGCTCCAACGCATAGTTGGTTTTGGTATTTTCATGTCACTGTTTGACCAGAAGAAAAATCACCAGCCTTATCCTTTAAATGGTGCAAACCTTTTTAGTTTTATTATCAACAATGGAGAAAAATTGTGCAAACAATAGGAATCCATTTCATTTATTGATATAATGTCGATAATATGGGAGAATTAAGCAAAAAGGTTTTAGGTATCAGTGGAAAAAATCCTTCTGTGTACACAGGAGAAGTATCGCCCAGCCCACAGCAGCTTAGAGAAAAAGATCTATGCATTGCTGTTTACCCCTCAATTTACACCACAGCAGCCTCTGGCTCTGTGTTGTGAAAATGTAGAATGGGCTATAAAGGAAACAGGCTTTAAAGGATTATCTTGGGCTGGCCTTAAACAAAAAAACAGAGAGAGATACCGGAGAACAAGATAGAAGAGTAGAGTGTGACCCAAAGAAGAAAGCAAAACAGAGAGTGAAAAATGAAACCCGTTAAAGATATGTGTGTTAAATCCCTAGAGGCCAATGCCTTGTTTGTAGAGCCCTGAGGTTAAGGTCAGAGGTCACAGGTTAGCCTCAGGGGTTATCAGCGATCGTTTGGGTTAACAATTCTCTGAGTAGATGAGCACTTTTAGTTAAATGGATTAACTCAGTGAAGGTATTCAGGCCCATGTCCCATGTTCACCCAAGTACAAGCACACACCCACACAAACAGAGCATACACATATTTTTGTGCACATATACTGTACATTGGCAGACTTTACTGGGAATTGTATCGCTTGTTGCTCTGGGTGTGGTTGAATGTGGAGCTGGGGTGTGAGAGGAAGTCAGTGGGGAGCAGAGGTGTTGAACCCTGTAATCCTGTTGTTACTGATCACACCTGCCTGTTGTTCCCAGAGAGCGTAAAGAGTTGCTGTGTTTGTATATTGAGACCAATGAAATTCAACAGAGGAACCACTTAAAGGACAAATCCGGCGCAAAATGAAAGGGGTTAATTATGGCGTTTTTCCATTACATGGTACCTGCTCGACTCGTCTCGACTCTACTCCACTCAACGCACTGTGCGTCCGTTTTCCATTGCAGTTTTTAGTACCACCTCAGCGTGGCTGGTCATCATAGCTGCGCCGCAGTAAACTGCCGTGACCTAACGCAACACACACACAGAACATCGAAGGTGTGTTGTTGTTGTTGCCACAGCCAGAAGACAAATTTGGTTTCAAATGAAGCTGGAGGCAGCAAAAAAAACAACTGCTGGCTAAACTATTTAAAAATAGTGGGTTTGTTCAGGACACCTCCCCCCACGATGTAATGGAAAAGCACCATTACAGTCGACCGTTCTCTGGGATATGTTTTCATGCTAATCGAATGCGACCAGTTTTATCGCAAACCGCTAATTAACTTATAACGCTAGTCGTCGGGGCACTGGTAAAGTAAAAAGAAATCGCTATTTCTATACCACTAACAAGGCTCAAAATAGCACTGCACTTCCACGGTAGCATAATGAGGGTCCCTACATGTAAACCGAAGCATTGAGAACTTTGTAAGTTTACAGAAAGTTTATTAAAAAGATAGTTTAGAAAGACAGTACTGTTACAGGCGGCCGCCATCTTGGGAAAACAGTCACAATCAGTTGAATGGTATAGAAATAGCGATTTCTTTTTACTTTACCCTTGCCCCGACGACTAGCGTTATAAGGTAATTAGCGGTTTAAGCTAACACTGGTCACATTCGATTAGCATGAAAACAACAGAGAACGTTCGACTCAGTACACATATGTAATTAACCCCTAGGTTAATTTTGCGCCAGATTTGTCCTTTAATTATACCATAACCCAAATAGGGCATGGAAATAACGAATTTTTGACTGACCTAAGGGCTTTGCAGAGTACGGCTACAACAGATACAACAATCACCCCCTAGTACAGTACACACACCCATATACAGAAACACACACTTATGTGAATGATAATGGCAGGGCTGTTGTTTAACGCCCCCTTCATTCAGCATGCTGGGGGATGTACTACAGTGCATTCTTAATGGTCTACCAACTGTGACCTTGGCATGAGGTGTGGAGGAGGAGGAAGATGAGGAGAGGAGGAGTATGTTAAGAAGAGAGGGAGGGAGGAGAAGAAGAGGGTGGCAATGTTTTTAAAAACAAAAAGCTTTGGCTCAAATCTGTGTTCTCCACTGGCCTAATTCCAAGAAACAGAAAATTGTATTCACTCGATGTGTCTTGGTTTTTACAATGAATCAAAGTTGTTTGTTCATGTATTGAATGCATTTGACTGAAGCTTGTTTCATTTGACTGAAGCTTGTGTAGAGAACTGTGCCACTATGTGGCACATCAGAGCTGCAGGGTCCAGGGGCACAGATCTGGGCACAGAGCAGGTCTTTCACATGAATGGCCCTTTGAACCCTGACTGACATGGAAATTCCTTTGAAGTTCTGTGGTGAAGCCTAAACTCCAAAGCTGATTTAACATGTTGAAATGGATCCTTTGTATTCTCACACGATGATCACAGATCTCACATATGAAGACACATAGCAGCAACCCCCCCCCCCCGCAACCTCCTGTATGTTATGCCATGTTGTTGTTTTTACTGATCAAAGCAAAATGTATAAAGGAGTGGCATATACAAGGAATTGTAATGACATGTTGGAGTCTTAACGTTAATTCTTAGCCTATTTCCCACCAGGTGCTCGATACGGGTGTAAAAACAGGGGAGGGCCACAAATTGTGCAGCCACAGTGCTCCACTGGCCATAATAACATAGTGCTCTCATAAAAATAGCTGATAAGCTGAGGGTACTTATTACAGCTGAGCTGACAGCAATGATAAAGTCTACTGTACAGAGCTATCTGGTCTTGCTCTGGCAGAGTGGCTTATAAATAACCAAACATGCAGCCGGACAAGGCATTGAATATATTTTTTATCAACGGTATGTAAAAGACCATTAACATATTGTGAGATGGCAACAACCAGGCAAATTGCAATGTCCTACACATTAACATTGACTCCCTCATAACCAGTCATCCAGTTGTCCCTCTTCCACTCCCATTTCCCAGGTGCACTGGGCAGGTCTTCGCCAAGCAATGCTAATTATGAGCTAGTTGGTTTCAGCATTGTGTATCACACAAAGGGGATTTGCTCCAAACAATAGCCATGCCAAAAACATTCCTGCACCCACTGCACATGAGCTGGGATGTCTGAATTACTAGTTATGTCACTAGATCATTTTTTTGTCCCTCCATCTGACAATAATAATAACAGAAGCATAACAACAACAGCTGGCCTAATAATAGCATTGCTTTACAAATATTAAAACTAGAATAAAATATAAGACAACTGCCAGATAATAGTCAAACAAGTAAAACACGTAGACAATGAAAATATTATAGATAAAACAGTGAAGTCTATAGAAATGTTCAAAAGTGATCATTGCCAGCCACAGCCCTTTATTATGGCTGTTCAAAAACCCATACACCATTAATTTTTATTTATTTTACATTCCTTCAATCTTTATCCTATTATCTATTCTCTGTATCCATATGCCTTACTTTATGTGCCCATCTCTCTTTGTAGGAATTAGTTCATTCCTGTTTCTGCGGCCAGCCACCCAGCCCTGGAGAAAGTTACTCAACCAGACTGTAGCAAACATGACAACAGCACGGCCACAGGTCTCCATTGTCCTTCAGCTAAGTGTTTCTCTATTTTGTTTTGGCCTGAAAATTGCCACACTTCAAAGTGACTAAACATTTGGGTCAACATTTGTTATCTGTATTTTCCACGCTGTTGTTGATGATATATTATGTTCTCAATTAGAGTTGCTGGAACAGCCAACATCCTTCAGATCCTTCATATGGTTGTGTTTTTCTCTTATTTTCAGCAGAAAAATAATGGCCCTTATCTGGAACAAACATGCTCTCTTGTAGTTGAGTCTGTGCTCCAATCTCAGCCAATATCCATTTCTTAATGTTACATGCACTTCCCCTCTTCAACTCTCTCTCACCTCTTGGGCTTCAAAGCCTCAACCAACCCAACAACAATATGTGGGCAGGCCCATATAATATTAGCCTCTGAATTTCTGCCTACATCTTACATTTTGGATTCCAAAATATGATATCAAGAAACCCACCTCATACACAGACTAATGAATATTGCCTGGCTATGCTGACTAGCTAACATTTGCTAGCCAGCCTACATTGAAATGTTAGCTACCATTACAATTCTCCTCATCTCCCAACCTACTTATTTGTCCCCATGTTATCATAACAGATGTTTAGCTATTATCAAATAATTGTTCATACTCAAAAGGAATTGAGAACATGAAAAAATGAAAATGAAAAGAACTGCCTCAGGGTTGGAATAGGATTTGTGTTAGCTATTAGCTTGAGTAAGCTATAGCTACAGTGTTGAGTAAAATCATAGCGATTAGATACATGTGACTGACATTTCATAGCACATATGTAAATAATAGCATTAATAATGGCTGCCTTTCCTTTACGTGTGTCAATTCCAGAGCCAAAGTTTTGTGCTCGCTCACTGGCCTGCTGGCTTACTGGGACACAGAATGGAACACAGCCATCATTAATGATACATGTGCTGTACCTGCTGAAACAAATCTAAATGTCTGCCACAAAAAAAATGCTTATTTATGTTGGCTTGGTGATCGCCTTCATGCTACGCTGCAGGGCAGTAGAGGGGACATTACACTTGACAAACTAGGTCACAGGTTCATTGAGTGCTTGTTAACTACTTGTATATTAGTATGTAATTAACTAGAAAGCAGACATGTAGTAAGTCATTTTAACATGATTGGTGGTTAAAGACTTGGAGTCTGCAACTCTTTGGCTGTGATGTCAAAGGTCACCACCCCATCCACTCCCTCACTGACCTTTGTTTCTGCATCAGCAACCCCTGACCTTTCACCCCCATGTTTCCCCCTTGTTGGTTCCGTCTCCCAGGGCCTGTCTCTAGGGAAGGACCCAGAGCTGTTGAGAAAGTGTTAAAGATCATTCAAGAGTACAGAGCTGCCTCTGGTTACATTTTTATTACAAAACATGTAACATTACATAGAAGCACACTGAACACTTCCGTCAGATTTTGGATGTCAGCCACACAGGGGTATTGTATATTCATCATAGATCATCAGTTATACTGCTTCATATAAATCTTTTGTGTGCAAAAGAGTGCCTGACCTTAGACCAGTTTAACATTGTTGTTGTGTTCACTTTCAATTATACACGCAGCAAGACAAAAGTCCACAAGATTCCTGTAATTGTTTTGCAAGAGATAACACAGGAAAAAGAGAGGATGTAATCCTCTAAACCTGAACAACTTGCAGATAAATAGAGGAATTATTCACTTATATTGTGACATTCCAGAAAAGAACTATCTCTCTGTGGATGTTACAGAAAGAGAAAAGCTTGCCTTGCTCGTATAGTAGATTTCACTCCCCTCTGCTCCCTTTGACCCTGGCCACCACAGCTGTCTGAACGCCATCCCAAGCTGTCTCCTCGCTGAGTAAAATTACTATTTTAACCTAGAGAACTAGTATAAGAATAGTACACACACTTTTCTTAAAAAGTTCATAAGGTCAACAATATACTTATTTATTTTGTTTTAGTGGGTGACTGCTGAATGTTCTTTTGGTTTGTTAAAGCATGTATAATTTGATTTAGGGTGTGTAACTTTGAGTAGATAATGATATAATAACTGTCACATGTACTTAACAGCTCAATTTGAAGTCAGAACAAGGTGTGATCAGTGCAAATTCAAGGTGAGAAAAGTGAAAGTCGTCTTGTGTTTAAACCATTTAGCCCAGTCCCACACAGATTAGTAGTTTTACTCATATTATCTGCTTCACTTCCTTGTTTTTGATATGTACAGTGAAACCACAGCCATCACTCTGTGGAATCAGCCCAAAATTATCCTTGTCATTTTTGAGGAGGATGTCAGAACACATACAATAATGGTCAGCTATGTACTTTGTTATTATGGTCTCCCTGTTTATGTGTGTGCATTTGTGTACTCGGGGGTGTTTTATTGCACCCTTTGGTAAGGGCAGTGGATTTGGTGGTCGACAGGCAGCAGTTACGCCTTTTCCTCTGGACTCTTTCCCTGTTCCTTCCACAGCCGCTGTGGTCCAACCCGTTTCCGACCTATGCTGTGTACACACAGATACAGACACAGAATAAACACAAAAATTGGCCAGACATGATTGCACATGTACACTCTTGCATGCATAAAGTAACACACATATTCTTAAAGTAATAAAACATTGTAAGACCACTTTAAGATCCAAGCTGGCATATGGAAAGACACAACCCTGAGCAAAGTTAGATTTGAGTGACAATATTTACAAAATGTTGCAAAACCTTTCCTTCATACACACACTCAAATCACGTCTGCATTGTATGTTGAAATGAGTCCCGGTTTCCGCAATATTTCTACAACTGTGTGCGTGTGTCATATAAACAGGATACATAGAGAGGAAAAGAACAGGGTGGGAAAAGACAGGCTGAGATTGGAGGTAAACTGTTCAAACAACTGCATGAAAAAATAATTGTACAATAACTGTATGAGAGGAAATAGTGAATCACCACGTGGGAGAAAGGGCAAATAATACTGATCCAAATTAAAAGAAGACTCCAGATTAAACTGCTACCTATGAGTTATGGCTGGGTGCTGCAACTGGTGATGGTGAATGAGATCATAGATTAAACAAACACCTCAGAGTTTGGAAAACCAGCTCTGGGCTGCTACTGCTTATTATTACTATGAGGCTTATCTCCTCAAAGTTGGTCTAATCCTTTATTGTGGCATAGTGTGCAGTTACATAACTTGGAATGGCATCAATAAAACAGAGCGGGAAAAGTTCTCACACACAGTAGAAGGCCATAGTAAATTGGTCATGACGTATGAATCAGCAACATCTAATGCGAACAGGTGCAATAAGTACCACTAGTACAGTTCAAGCACATGGGCTTCTTCTTTAGCAGCTTATACAAAGGCAACAAGTGGAGACCTTTGGTTTTTAGGGTGAACACTGGTGTATTGTGCCCTAATCCTGGTGAGAGCCTGATTTCTACTCTCCGGCCGTGACCTTCTTTCTGAACAAAAAGTTCCCCCCACCATGGCTGACTCACAAGGTACCTATTACACAACCAGTGGGAGGAAAGGGGCTAGAACAGGGGAGTGGGGCTAGTGATGGATGATCCATTTTTCTGGATAAAAGGTTTCACAAAGTGGATGACTTCTGCGTGAGAATGGGACACAACACAAATCCTATTTGCTCAAGGCTGTCCACAGCAGGTCAATTATGTTGTAACTGTCAGTGGTGAGGAAAGCCCTTTGAAACCGAAAGAAGCAGAAAACTCCTAGGTGAATGACCGTGTCCATTAAAGCAACACTATGTAACTTTTAGCCCTACAGGTTGTCTCATTGGAACTACAACTCGCGCTACCTGACGTGAGTTGATGATTGGGACGGTCCCCCTACAGGTTGTCTCATTGGAACTACAGATGCAGCTAAAAGTTACATAGTGTTGCTTTAATCTAAAGAGAGAGGAACATCATATAGCCAGATGATTGTTTTAATTGGTGGAATCAGGGTGTGAGTAGTTCAGGCCCACAGAGCAATCAACCTGAAATCATAGTGTTTATGTACAGTACGTAATTATAGGTTAACCTCTGACAGCGTATTTTGTGTTTTTCGTGTAAGTTTCCACCTCCATTAGATTAAACAAACAAAGGGATGGGCCACAGCATGTGCTCTGTTTACAATGGGAAAGAGGAGAGAAGTCACAGAGGAGTAGTGAGCATGTTCCCAATGTTATGTAGTGGAGAGACGCCTGGTTGGTGCAAAGTGAGCTTCATTTTGGATTAGAAGAAGCAATAAAACACTATAAGGGTATAAAATAAATGATGAATATATATATAAGAATGAGTTAATAACACTATAAAACAAACTGAAGATAAGAGATGCAGCTTCGCTTTTAATGCACTCAAAGTGTTTTAACAAGCAAGTGAAAGAAAACGTCACACTCATAAAATAAATTAAAACAAGTCTTCAGGAAAGGATGAAAAAGATACAAAGTGTGTAAAACAGTCAAAGTAATAAAAGACATGAAAGACAAGCCATTTAAGAATGATTCTGCTAGTCTCAAGCTGTCTGATCTAAAGCTGCACACTGGTTCAGGGAAGAATATAACAACATCAGACAATCAGCTGCACAACACACACTCACATAGGCAAACAGGAGAGCCTGTCAGATAGTTCAGGACCCCAGCCAGCCAGGGGAAGTCTCCTCTAATCCTTCCCCACCCCAGACATCCCGTCTCTGGGATCGCACGCCACTAGATGCCCCCTCAGGTGGATCTAAATGAGATCTGGCAAAGCCGAGATCAGTGGAGTTTTCCATCCGAGGAGACTTTTTACATGGTAGATTTAGTCTAAACCCTTTTAGAAGTCGCACATTCACCATTCAAGTGCAATGCAGTGTGCAACATATCCAGTGACATCCTTAAAACATTACTAAAAGAAAAGTGATGTGTTTGAATAACAATGCACTGCTCTGCTGGAGCAGTAGGTGGAAGTCTTGGTGAGAAATGCAGGTTTGCATTAGCGTGGTGATTAGGCCAGAGGTGTTTGTTGTTGTAACTGGTAGAGATTGCCAGAGGGTGAATAAAAGCCAGGATCAGGGTTGGAAAGGGTGTCAGTCAACCGGTGTAATTGATAGCAGAGACTGACAGCTGCTGTCATGAGAGGTGTCACCCGGTCCTAAACACTGCCCCCTCTCCTCCTCGCAGAGAGAAGAAGAAGGATGGACACTGGAAGTCAGGGAGTCAGAGGGACGATAGGTGATGAATGCAGAGATTTAAAAGGAGGCACCAGGCAGGCCCTGACACCTTCACTGCAAACACCAGCCCTGACCTGCCCTGTCTCTGCTCTCTGAGGCTGGTGGACACAGGAACAAGCAGGGTCAAACCATGTTATGTGACTTGAATGATGACGAATAATGATGATCGGCCATTTTTTGTTTTGTGACCCATCTGCACTTAATAGCTTTAAATGAATACCACTGGCAGAGATTTGCGCGAAAGTAACTTAAAACAGAGACAATCTGTACTTTTCCACCCGCGCTGAATAACTTTTAACCAATAACCCCAGAGAGATGAGTATTAAACGTAACTTCAAACAGAAACAAACATTTCACAGCGGTACATTTTTCTACATAGTTGTGTTGTTCAGACACAACTTCCAACCACAAAATGTGTGGCTATAAAACATCAGTCTGCACCTGACAAATGTCTTAAATAAAGGCCAGGAGCATGAATCAAACTGCTAGTACCTGATGATTAACCTGGCTAGCAGCTAAAAGTCCAATATCTGCCTGCCTGTGTTCCACAACGTGCAGTTATTCTTAGCACACAAAACTGATTTTTAAAGCTTCACACATTTAAAAGTGACTAAACTTTGTCTCACTGAGTTAGTGTGTCAACAATCGCAGTAGGTGCGCTGGCCTGTGCTACAACGGCAAAATTGTTGCTGAGGAAATGCCTTTCTTTTTTCTGTCTATCTTGAGGAGAAGCTTAGTGATAAACATGTGCATTGCTGCAGGCCATCTGGCAAGGCAATAAAGTGTTGCACTCATGCAGTTGGATTGTTGTCTACTTTTCTGCCATTGGTTAAATCTAAACCTTCTTTGCGTTTAACATTTATTAGCAATCTTGTAAGTGTAGCCATTTTGTTTTTATAACTGAGTTCTGTATGACGACAACTGACAAATTTAAGAAGCACATAATCTATCTACTGGTTCTTCCTTCCATTCCAAGTTATAATCTCAAGAAGGGCTGCAGGGTTACTTGTAATCTATCTTGAAGGATATGTATTTGGAAAGATGCACTCAGTGCAATTGGGTCAGTTATCATCATCGGTTAGGTCTTGCCATGCCGTCATCATGAAGTGACATTCAACTTCTTCATGAACTTCCACTTGATGGTTGTCTAATTGTATCCAGAAAATGAAATAAATGCTTTTTTAGCATCCCTGCAGGGCTAGAGCATCAATTCTGAATTATAGGACCTCTGGAAAACACCAATAACAATGCCATGAAATCAGGAGGACTCATTGATCAGTAAGCCTGAAACTATTAATGGGTAGCTTACTGCGATCTATGATGGCTGTTCCAGATGTGTATGAGAGTAAAATAACATTTCCTCATTACAGTATAATATGTAACTCTGTCTAAGCTCATGCACTGTAAGACATGAACAAATAACTCCCTGTGTATCCCAAAGCAACCCTATTCAAGTATCTAGGAAAGCATTCCAAAACACTACACAATGTGGGTCATCAGCTTGCATTGGATATTCTCCTAAAATGAATGGGCTGAAATAATGTAGGCCACTCATTTGGTAGCAGAATACTCTGGCCTAGCAATTAAACAACACAACAAACTTCCAAATATCTCCAGGCTATGCTGAGATTTTAGTAACGGCTAAATTGACCTGTTAGTGAATGAACCTCTTGCTCTCTTGTGCTTCCTAAAATAGCTTGTGTGAAAGCAGGGTCTGTTGTGGAGAGCTGCCACCGACCCTTTAGGCAGGAGAAGATGCGTTCACCCTGACCGCCTTCCTAGTGACTGTAGCCTGCACAAAAATAAAGCACGTCAGATGCAATTGCCATAGACACACAGTACCCATGACATCATTCTGTGCACAAGTGGCCGCTAAAGCAGTGTAAAGAGCGAGAGTAAAGGAGAGGAGCGCGTGGAAGAGTACACAACCCCTGCACCCTATGCATGCTTTGAGCACACAGAGCAAAGCCAACATGGGCAATGATATCTACTTTCCCATAGATGGACTATGGGAAAAACGGGGGTGCAGAAAGCAGAAGCCCCCTTTTCATCATCTTCATGGCAGAATGGCACGTTAATGACGATCACTTCACGGGCCACATCCTTAAAATTGACAAGTGTTAAACAATTAATTGAAGATAAACTGTGTGTAATGGGGGAATAAAATGAGGACCTATGTGGCATGTAATGTAGGTTTCAAATGGATATTGACTGAGGTTTCTAATAAAACTGTGACATTGGCCAAAATGCTTATAGGTTTTGTTAACAAACTGAAGAAGGGGTTCTTTTGGTGGTGGTGTGAAATGTACAACAATAAAG
The DNA here is from genome assembly GCF_004354835.1 of Perca flavescens. Classification (NCBI taxonomy): domain Eukaryota; kingdom Metazoa; phylum Chordata; class Actinopteri; order Perciformes; family Percidae; genus Perca; species Perca flavescens. The sequence continues at coordinate 22,498,863 of NC_041340.1, forward strand.
TAATAGTTGTAATAGTTGAAGCACAAATACTATATTATATAACACAGCCCAGGGAACCCTATTGCCAACTACAGACAGATAATTATTATATATGTGGGTCCTGCATAATTAACAAAAGCTAAGGCAAAAGAATGCTCAAAGGCACTTTGCAGGGCTGTAAAATGTTTTCTTTGAAATAGGTTTACAGAGGTTGCCCTCTGTTGGTGATTATGAATCTTGCATACCTTGCACAGAAGCCCACACAGTACCTTCACAGCTGAATTGTATGCACATCCTGGTTGGCCAAGCTACAGATTCCATACACTAATTTAATAAACAGATCCACAAAAATTTTACAAAAAGGTAGAGTTCAACATTAGGCTAAATAATTTTATTGAAAATACAGTTTGTCCCTGGACACTGGAATAGCACAATGTGTAACACCAAACAACACATTGATAATATGCATAAAATGCAATATGTAGGGGTTATGTTCAAATTGATGAATTTGTCCCTGTTTTGCTTGGTAAAGAAATGCAAGTTTGCCGCAACACAAACAACATACACTGTAAGATATTTGCCTTGGTGACCTTCACTACTATCTTGCATTGCTTGTGCTGTTTCTAATTCCCAGAGCAGAATTAGTTACTTAACTACAACCACAAAGCTACCTGCATGTTTTGGTGTAAACAAGCAGACATTAAAGTACTAGACCTTAACCTACATCCTGGACTACTACACCTGCCCATTGCACATAGGCCTACACCCCAATTTTCTAGTTTTTTATTGAAATTTTAGCAGTTCAAGTCCAATGAATAGCTTGAAATGGTACAAATGTAAGTGGTGAACTGCCTGAGGTTAAAAAAAAGTAATGTTACCCAAAACTGAAAAATAATGTACATTTCAGAATTTTACTATTTTTCAGGGAACAAGAAATGGGTTAACAACGTAAAGCTGTTCTGCAGCAATGGAGGTTGATCAAGCTTTGAAAGTTGGTGCTACCAATTCCCACAGGTGTTCCAACTTGTCTGGATTACTTACAACCCCCTCTGTTTGTATAAAAGTATTGTTGGAACACACTGTGGTACCGTACCCTCGTGAGCATTATTTGAACAGTTTTGTACTGCAGAAAGTAGTGTGTTGCCATAAAAATGGCGGGAAAAAGGCAATTAACAATGGAAGAGAGACAGACCATCATAACAGTTAAGAATGTTGGTCTTTCCTACAGAGAAATTGCGAAGAAAGTCAAGGTGTCAGTGAGTACAGTATTCTTCACCATCAAAAGGCACTTAGAAACTGGGGGAAACTCTGACAGGAAGAGGTCTGGCAGACCCAAAGCCACAACAGAATCACAGGACAACAGCTTCAAGCACATCTTAATAGCGGTCGTAATAAGCAAGTCGAATAGGCGAAAGGATGGTTCCTCAGTGTGTGACATCAACTGTCAAACATGGAGGAGGAAGCGTGATGGTCTAGGGCTGTTTTGCTGGATCCAGGGTCGGGGATTTGTACAGAGTGAAAGGCACCCTGAACCAAAACGGCTACCACAGCATTTTGCAGTGCCATGCAGTACCCTGTGGTATGCGCCTAGTTGGTCAGGGGTTCATCCTACAGCAAGATAATGACCCAAAACATAAGTCCAAGTTATGCCAAAACTACCTTAGCAAAAAAGTACAAGATAGTAAGCTTAAAAACATGGAGTGGCCAGCAGAGTCACCAGACTTAAACCCCATTGAGCTGGTTTGGGATGAACTGGACAGAAAAGTGAAAGCAAAGCAACCTACAAGTGCCACACATTTATGGGAACTTCTGCAACAGAGTTGGGAAGAACTTTCTGAAGAATATTTGAATTCCATTGTAGAAAGAATGCCACGAGTGTGTTCAGCTGTTATATCTGCCAAAGGGGGCTTACTTTGATGAGTCAAAAATTTAGAATACATTTTGGTTCAAAAATTGATTCCATGATTTCTTTTTTAATTTCAATTATTTATTTGATCTATTCTTTCATTTCAGAGTACAATAAGACATTGAACTGCATGAATTACAATAAAAACCTGGAAAAATTGGGGTGTTCTAAAACTTTTGACCAGTAGGGTAGTGTATCTTTGCACATTCTGCACTCAGTCCAGTCAGCATCATTTTTTACAGGTTATTTGCATATATTTGGTTTTGTATTTATTATTTATTTCATATTAATGTCTAATATGTTTGTTTGTTTATGTAGGCCTATGCCCCAACCACCAAGACAAATTCCTTAACCCTTTTCTGATTTCTACATGCAGGTCTACATTGGCCTACATGCCTGCATTTTAGAGTACTTTGAATCGTATGATTATCTAACCTTATAGACTACAGACTTTGACATTTCATTTCAGACAGATTTCATTTCATTCCATGTTTTCATCGACAAGAAAATAATCCCATGAATCTTTGAAGGACTGATGATGCCTTGACGCCATAGACTGTTTGCCGCCCCTATATCACAAATCACTTGCACTCTGTTTCACTGCGCCAATGTGTTCTTCCGCGCAATATAATTTGTAATCGGTTTATTTCCCGTCATGAAACGTATAACGCACGGTTAGCAAACAATAATTCAACCCTGTATCCTAGGAATTATTATTTTACTAATACGACATTTATTAAAATGTTACACTCGTGTTTCCTCGTAATTGCGATGTGCGGATCTAGTTTCTCTCAAAAATGAGTTCCACCCATTTCGCCATTTTGTGTTCCAAAGCAGCTTTGTTGTGAAGAGAAGCCAGTCTGAACCATAAGCAGCGGCACATTTAATGCCAATTTAAATCTGTCGCTAGTTGTTAGAGATTGTAGCGAGGTTAGTTGGTTAACCAGCTAAACTGACGTTATACACGGACCACTGCTAGATCTTTATTAAGCGTTGTACGGGAAATCAAAGATTAGGGTGACGTTAGCTAGCTAAGTTGACGTTACTTAGCTTGCCTGGCAACGTGTTTGCTAGTCAAAGATTGGTCGTCGCACATTTTTCTCTGAAACTGTATCTATCAGAAGACACGTTGACGACCACAGTGCAAGACACGAAGACTGAGGAGATGGCGACCTCAGTGGGAAACGTGGCTGACAGCACAGGTTGGTTGATTTTATTTAGCCAACGTTACATGGAAAGTAAGCTATGAAGACTTGCTAGTGTCATGTTACAACGTTAGCTAGCAAGCTAAATGCGATCGAGCTGGCGGCTGGCAAGTCATGTTAGTTAACGTTGATTAAAATGATTAGAGCAAATGTAACGTTAATAGACTTTCAGCAACTTAATATTTTGCGTCACATTTGACGCCTAAATTGTTAAACACGATGACAGTTGCAACGTAGGCCCAGTTTCTGCCTATCCTTGCTTCAGTCTCGGGCTAATGGTAACGTTAACGCAAGTTAGCGTAACGTTAGCTAACTGGTAGCAAGTTGTAACTTACCATTAGCTAATGCATCTCTTAATAGTTTACGAGTGGCAATTTAACGATTATGGAAAAGTGTATAAACGTTGTATCAACGTTAAACTGAATTGTACACGGGAATGTAACGTTTTTGGAAAGGGTTTTGCATGAAATTGGTTTGCAGTGTAGCTAACGTTAACATGTAGCTAGCTAGCTGACGTTGTATTGTGTTGCTTGCTGAGTGAGCAGAGAAAATGGCTTCCTCTGTTAAAAATGTCACCATCTTTGGGTCTGCATTCCCTTTACCTGGAAGGTCGGAACTGGGAATTACGTCACACCCGAATTTATCGCGTTCCACTTACAAATCGGAAAAACGGGTAGGGGGGGGACTCTAGCCAGGTTAGCCATTTTTAGCAATACCACTAATAATGCATTATGTGGTATTTTACACGTTCAAACACCGTAGCAACGTGTCAACAGTGTGTACTGTTGAAGTGCCAAAACAGTATATTTATACAGATTACACTACTGTTGATGCTCGGAGCAGCCATGTTGGATTGTTAGGTCGGGGTTGGTTCGGTTCTCCCTCGTTTCCGAGTGGGATGTTCGACTTCTTTGTAGATTTCCTTCTGGGAACTCAGAAATTACGACTTCCCAGCTATATATATAACTGTTTACTCTCATGGGAGCGCTCTGCAGCGGCCTGCTGTTAAAAATGGCTCTACAGACATTGCTGTTTGGCGCAGATGCACACTCTTAATGATGTTTTGTATTGTTATCCTAAAGGTGCTCAGTGGGTCTTATATCTGATTGTGGTCTCTAACCGCACAAAGTGGATTTGTGCATTATAACTGGGTGCTTTTTGTAATCCTCCATCCTTCTTACATACAAGCATTATTGCATCATGAATGGATGCACCTGATCTACTGCGATCTTAGTATATGCTCTGGAGTTATGGCATCAGTTTGCAGGCGTGTGTATCCACTGTACACCAGTTGGAATGTCCTCAAACCATTAGGCATCCTCCCCTTTCACACATTTAGAACCAGGCATGATTGCCACACCCTGAATAATTTGAACTCAAGTGACACGTCACGGTTTCTTCTATTTTGGCCCGGAGCCTTTTGATAAAATATAAATGTGAATAGCATCAATATTTACAACCCCACATTATATGCTATGTTAAAGCCTCTAAATAACCACACAGGTGTTATCTGCTTAGGTTGAAGGTGGACACAGAGCTTTGATGGGAATTTATTACGTCACAAATCTTTATCTACCAATAAGAATACAGGTGTAGTTTGTCCTGCACTTACAGGAGGAACATGTCAATCAGTCTATACACACTTTCACAGTTGTGGGAAGAGGTCTACATAGCCAGAATGGAAAACCCCTAAGTGGGTGTTCAGAGCCTTTTTAAGGCTGTATGGTTTTTGAAATATGACTTTACTGTTGTACTGTCAAGCTTTTGATTCATCTTTTAAAATGTGAAATCTAAAGTGTCCCCCGAATTTCTGCCATTGTATCATCCCCCTCCCTGTTTTGTTTTTCATCTCATGCATTTATTTTGTTGCCAAATTTTTTATTACTTTTTGCTACTTTGTCGGTGGAAACCCTGGATTATTCATTATATAAAATAGCATCTCCTTTATCTTTTTCGTCAATCAGTAAAATGTATCTAAACTAGGGCACGATATGATGAAAATATCTAATTGCGATTTGTTTTCACAGATATTGCAATATGATTTACAACATTAGAGATAATTTTTGTATCATTATTTTTATTTTAATTTATAAATATAAAAAATATTATAGTTTTTTTGCGAGGATTTATACCATAGATATATAGATAAAAAAAATTATATATATATAAATTTTATTAAGTCTGTAGGATATGATTTCTAGGCTGCAACCACTCTTCAGCACCACAATACTTAATTCAGAATGGTTTGACACACATTTTGCCTTTAACAAATATTGGGTCCCTCTGCGATTTAGATATTTCAGTACTCCATATTCCTATTTCAATAAAATTGACATTAATTGTGCAGCCCTAATCTAAATTGTGCCAGGAACATGGCACACTGCAACTCTAAAAAAATAAAATAAACGCATACAGTTCTGCTCTTATGTGAGCGATGCAATTCTAAAACCAACCTTACATTTTTATCATGTATATTAAAAAAAACTTTATTGAACTGAGAATTGATTTTTCGTCCAATCATGACCCCAAAAATTAAAACTCCCAAAGATTAGTCATGATTAGTCTAAGTGCTTTTTAGTTTTCTGTTGAGTTGAAATTCAAATCAGTTATTTGTCATTGACATTAGCTTTGTCGCTTTTTATTTATTTTTTTGTTTTCATTTGTCTGCTTTCATTTCTTCCATCACCTCTAACATGTTGTTTCCCCCCTCCTTGGGATGTGTTGGTGCTCCAGAACCGACAAAACGTATGCTTTCCTTCCAAGGGTTGGCTGAGCTGGCGCACCGGGAGTATCAGTCCGGGGACTTTGAGGCAGCTGAGCGACACTGCATGCAGCTATGGAGACAGGAGCCTGATAACACAGGCGTGCTGCTGCTCCTGTCCTCCATCCACTTCCAGTGCCGAAGACTCGACAGGTGAGGTGTGGGCGAGGGGTTGCTGATTCAACGCACACTGAGCATGTGGCGTGGAAGTAGCACAGAATAATGGGTCATCCGTGACTTTTGGTGCACACAGCGGTTCTGGGGAGTCAAGTGCAACAACTGAGCGGTCTTCTGGAAATCCTGCTCAATTTAATATGGTCTCACTCTGTCCCCTCATGATTCTAACACCGTTTTGGTGGTGGACATACCCTTGCTTTGCAGGTGCCATGGTGAAGGTTTCGGGTCTTGTGAGTTACAGGTTTAAATGTTTAATCTTGTTTACTCTTTTTCTTGCAATGTCAGCAGTATACTATACTATAAAGTAATTTCAACTTGGTTTCAATTACAATTGTTTTACAATTTCAATTTAGTGTCGTAACTGTCAAATAAAGCAAAAAAGGATTAAGAAAGGAAAATGTGCAGACAAATCTGAAATGATGACTTGATGAGCTTTAATAATTGACCAATAATGACAGTTTGGTTAGTGATCTTTCATTGTTCATTAGGTAAAAATATTCAAAAGTAGCTAGTAAAGGATGGACACTGTCACCATCAAAGCGAAAAATTGTGCATATTCTTCATCGTATATACACCACTTGTCTGTGCTACCACAGCTTAATTTGGAGTATACTGCCAGCATGATGATTACTTTGCGTTATGGACACTCAAATAATGGATTCTGTAAGAATAGAAGTTGGTGATATGTATGTTTTATATTGTGTCATGTATTAATGTTTTCTACATTTTAAGGATATTCATCTCAATGTGCTATTTAAATATTTACCTCCTATGCCTAAAACATGTTTCTCCTTTTCACCACTTGCACCATGGCATTGCGCCAACACTGCCAGCCACTTCCTTCAGGTTTGTGACCATTTTGTACCCATTCTGGCCCTACAGGTCTGCTCACTTCAGCACCTTGGCCATCAAACAGAACCCAATGTTGGCGGAGGCCTACTCCAACCTGGGGAATGTCTACAAGGAGCGTGGACAACTGCAGGAGGCCATAGAGCATTATCGCCATGCTCTGAGACTGAAACCAGATTTTATTGATGGATACATCAACTTGGCAGCTGCTTTGGTGGCTGCAGGGGACATGGAGGGAGCAGTGCAGGCTTATGTGTCTGCTTTACAGTACAACCCTGTAAGTGACCTGCCATTTGTTGAAATCCTTAGAGTAACACTAGGTTGAAAAGCAGTGTTCAAGTTGAAATGTTAACACTTCAGAAACCGCAAAGACAAGATTTTCAGGGTCTGCTAAGTTACTCTTTAATTTGACAGCAAACTCTATTTGCTTCAAAGGCAAACCTATTTGTAGTCAACATATTGATCTGCAGTTTATTGTAGCAGTAAAATTAAAATGTTTTTTGTTTCTTTTCCCGCCAGGATCTTTATTGTGTGCGTAGTGACTTGGGCAACTTGCTTAAAGCCCTTGGGCGTTTGGAAGAGGCTAAGGTATGTTACAGCGCGTTGGCATTTGTATATATGTGTTTGTATTTTCGTTATAGATTTCTTTTGTACTTCCTTTTTTTTTTTTCCATACTTTTTTGTTTTAAGTGTCCTCCCACTAAGGCCATAGATATTGTTCCTTTCCCCCCTCTGACATTTTAAGCCAAATTTAAGTCCTTTCATACAACCCCCTCGGCCAAGTGAAGGCCTGGACATGGTAGCTTGTTCTCTTTTCTCAGAGATGCAGGAAGCTTCTTGCCCCTAACTTTTTAAAGACCTTTTTGAATTGGACTGCAATTAATCAACACCCGTATGAGGCAACACATTTTTCTGTATTTTTAAAAATAATCATAGTACACAGGTTTTCTGTTGATTACTTTTTAGACGGCTTCATCTATTTTGTTTTTCAGGATAGTTTTTATCACATTTGTCCCCATTCTGTTTCACTTTTAGCCCCAATGTCCTTTTGCTTTACCCCGACCTTTTACCAAAGGTCAGCCCCTTCCCATTCAGGAAGAAAGGCTGGAATTATTTTTTAATTGAAACATTTGATCTATATTGTCATTTTTGAACCTCAGCCCATGCATTTTCATATAGATTTTGGAGGGAAAATGCTGGCTCGGTCTTTGAAGAATATATGAACTGATGAGAAGCTAGTTTATTTTTGCAGTGCAAAAGATAAGATGGTTTCTAACCTAACCACTACACTCCATTATTTATCAAGTGTCCAATGACAAGCTTTTGGTCTCCGCTTGCTGCCAGTACAGTTGCTGCCAGTGTGGGTTACACTCCCCTTTGTCATTAAAGACTATATAACGGGGCTCCCAGGGTTGGGTCAAATCTGGAGATATGGAGTAGTCTCAGTGGTTACAGGCCATCTTATTTCGTGCTAGAGGGGGGTAAAGGAGTGGGGAGGAGCATCAGGGAGTCACAAGCTCCCCTGTTCTGTCGCTCCACCCCCCGCGCGCTTGCTAAGGATTGGTGGAGTGTGCACGCTGAGAGCTGCCTTCCTGACCCTATGCCCGTTCAGTGCTGAAGCACACCTCAACCGTGCTTTTCATGCACACATGCATGAGTTCTTCTTTTTGACTATGGTTGATAATGAAAGTTGTACCCAGCTGGCTGTTTATTCTGATATCCACTGCTGTTGAATAGTGTGTTAAACTGTGTGGGTTTAAGAGAGCTCATTCTCAAGAGCCTTAAAATGGTTCAAGTGTTGTCAGGCAGACAGCTCACAATCTGTACTCCACCACCTGCGCCAGATGCTGGGTTAGAAAGACAGGCCCGCGCAGCAACAGCGATGACTTCTTTATTTCAGAGCTTTCGGAGGCTTCTAGATACCAATAATTGCACCACAGACTTTTCTCCCCACCCATTGGCCAGGATTCAAGAAAGCAGGCCAGGATAAAGAAATCCAAGATTTGAAAATATTTCATGAAAATGCTAAAAGATCGAAAGAAAATGATTAATTCTTCTTCCCTTTTCCTTCGAATATGTAATACTATTCCCAATGAAATGGGATCAGTTCATTTGGCCAAGATCAAGCCAGTAACTGCCCTCCTGTAGTTTGATATGAAAACTGAATTGATGGACAGCTGGAAACTGTATTACCTAAACCTATATTTTACTGATAAACTGAACATATCAAAGCCTTTCTTCCCTCCCAGTCACCCTTAAAGCATTTTTATTTTTATTTTCTTTGAAATGAAACATTCATTGCATGAATGAAGTATAGTCTATGTTGTGATTTTGGAAGAACCTGTTTTATTTCCATATTAAAAAGAATGTATTGTTTAAAGACTTTTACTAACGATCTTGTTTTCTGATTTTGTCTCTTTTGGTTTTTCCACAACTGATATTGTTATTTAGAAGGTTTCAGGTGGGTGACACTATTCCTGCGTAGGTGCCTGGCGGAAAGGAACACTAGGGCAGCCTCAGTCCTCTCCTCTTCTTCCAGCCAGCTGCGGCCGCCACTCTGACAAAGTCCAAAAATATGGTAACGGGTTTGTAACTGACAACAAAAGAAAAACCACCTCACTTCATGCTCCTCTGTCTTGTGGCTGCCTTTGAAGAGCAAAAGAAAAAAAGTAGCAAAACAAATTACAGTAAGCATTTCTGACAATATGCTATACTAATTACCCAATTCTGTATTAAGTAAAAAGAAACTAGGATTTGGAAGCAATAATCGTGAAAATCAAGTAAGAACCCTCTAACTCTTACATGTTGTTTATTTTTCCTGTTTTGTTTTTCCTTCTTTATTTGGAGTTGCAGCGTTCTGATGATGCAGATAATGCGCTGTGAGTCTGCAGTAGCGCAGGGGCTGCGCAGCGATATCCTCCAAGCGGAAAGCGCAAGCATGCGACCCACACCCCCTCACTCCCTCTGGCCTGTTGGTTGCGGACCTCTCCCCACTCACAACCAGCCTCGCTCCCGAATGCCCCTAAATCTCAGACATCATTGGCTTTTGAAAAACCCTTATTTTCTCAAGTAGAGTTAAAGCCTTTTTGCTAATTCAAATGAAAAATGGCTTATTGTATATTGGCTGTTTATTTCCAAATGCCCCTGTCTTAAAATCCCAGTGTAGCCACGGGTTGACCCCTCAATCCTCCCTTTATTCTGAGATACTTTATGGGTGCTGAGTGTGTGCCAGTCTGGTGTTTCAGGTTTTCTGCCAGGGGTTGTTGGTCTGCAGCTGTCTTACCTGGCCATTCAGCGAGCGCAGCAGCGAAGTAATGACCATTGCCAGGAGCATGGTCACGCGAACAGCATTATATGGAGCATTGTGGTGGTGGCAGTAGACACACACCACACGCTCGCGTTTGTTGCGCACGCATTACAGGGACCATCACTTGCACGAACTGTCAAGCATCCTAGGTTGTAACATATGCCCACATGAAATACATATTCATGCAGATATTTGGGATTTTTTATTTAATTTTTTTAGATCTAATATCCTATGTAGTTCTTTGGGTTATAACTAATCGGTGTGTGAAATTATTAGAGATCAGCAGACTGTACCTGATGTGGGGACCACTACATTTGGTGTGAATGTGGTCATAACTGAAGGATGAGGGCATACGTGTGGGTGTTGGTTGGATCCGCGCAGCGTAGGAAAAAGCAATGCAGCTTAGCGCGGCAGACTTGTGCGCACGCGAGCCCATGCTGCAGACTCACTTTTTGCCGTGATGGAGAATAGTCACTAATTTTGATTTCTCTGCCCTTTTTGTTTTTTCTTACTTTTATTCTCAATCTTCTATTTGTTTTTATTTTACAAACCCCTGTCCTCCCCTCTACGCACTATACCTCTCCCGTTCTACCTCCTCTCTTCCTTTCCTATGGTTTTTCATTTTGAACCCATTGAAGGCTTGTTACCTGAAAGCCATTGAGACTCAGCCCAACTTTGCAGTAGCTTGGAGCAACCTGGGCTGTGTGTTCAATGCCCAAGGAGAGATATGGCTAGCCATACACCATTTTGAAAAGGTCCGTTGCATAATCACATTTTTCAATTGTACTACTTTCTGTCTTGGTATATTTTTGTTCCATGTTTTTAAGCTTGGGTTTACATTTTTAGGCAGTGACTCTGGACCCAAATTTCCTTGACGCATACATCAATTTAGGAAATGTTTTGAAGGAAGCCCGCATCTTTGACCGGTGAGTCCAAATCATGACCTAGCAGACAGTATGATACTCCCTTCATACATTCATGTCTACTCTTTTGTCTTTTAAAAGCACTGCCCTACCACACCCTATGTGGAATTTCAAATGAGTCAAGAACTTTGTCTAGGCAGGGCAGATTTATTCCACCTTCATAACTGCCATCACAGTCATGGCTGTAACTCCTGAAATGGTGGTTTTATTTTATATACAGTGTGCTCCAGTAGTTATAAAATGGTGTAAAATGTGACCAATTTCTCAATTACACTGTTAATGGCTTGTGAGAAGTTCTTTTAAAAGAAAGTGGACTAACTACAATTTTGAATTTAGCAAAAGATTGATCTTGGGCTTAACTTGTATCCCCATCTTGTTTTATGATTCCAGAGCTGTGGCTGGATACCTAAGAGCCCTGAGTCTTAGCCCCAACCATGCGGTTGTCCATGGAAACCTGGCCTGTGTCTACTACGAGCAAGGCCTCATTGACCTGGCTATCGACACCTACCGTCGTGCTATTGAATTGCAGCCCCACTTCCCCGATGCCTACTGCAATTTGGCAAATGCCCTGAAAGAGAAAGGCAATGTAAGGCAGCATTTTGTGCGTCCCCAGTCAAGACCATCTTAAATGCCAACATTTTGTGTAGTTGTTTGGTCTCTTTTAGTCCGTAAGCATTTACTGAATTTAACTTATAAAATGCCAATGTCTTTCCCAGGTGTCTGAAGCAGAAGAGTGCTACAACACAGCCTTGCGTTTGTGTCCAACCCATGCAGACTCTCTTAACAACTTGGCCAACATAAAGCGTGAGCAGGGCAACATTGAGGAGGCCGTCCAGCTCTATAGGAAAGCACTAGAGGTGAGTTTAGGAGTTAACTGATATTTTCTGCTAGGAAAAGGTCTGTTTAACAAGACTGTCATGTAGAGCTGGGCAATGTCATGATTGCGGTATATGAGCATGGCATTTCTTGAACTAATCTTCTTGCTGACCCTTTGTTTTTCATCAGGTGTTTCCGGAGTTTGCAGCAGCTCACTCTAACCTTGCGAGTGTCCTGCAGCAACAGGGAAAACTCCAGGAGGCCCTTATGCACTACAAGGAGGCCATCAGGTTTGTAAATGTACACTACAGGGACCTGCTGACTTAGTTTTTATTAGTGTGATATTGTTGTACAATAGTCAAAGCAAAACCTTCAATGCACCTCACAATATTGGTATGAGGCCACAACACTCAGATATTCCATCAGTTGGGGAACATGTAAAATCTCCGTGTTCTGTACAGTTTTACCTTATTTTTTCCTACATGCAGTCTTTTCTAAAGTAAATGGTCATAAATCAACTGACAATAGGCAGCTTTTTTAATTTTAAACAAGACATAGTATAGCCTAATTGAGTAATGTTCAATGTTCAAACGGTTTTTCTGTTTGGTTTTTAGAATCAGCCCCACATTTGCTGATGCCTACTCAAACATGGGCAATACACTGAAGGAAATGCAAGATGTACAGGGAGCACTGCAATGCTACACCCGTGCCATCCAGATCAACCCTGCCTTTGCTGATGCTCACAGCAATTTGGCCTCTATCCACAAGGTAGGAATTATTCTTAATTTTTACTTTGGTATTATTCCCTTGTTTGTGGTTATGAATACTGATTGTGTTCAGAATTATGCCACATCACTGTAGGGCTTTACCTAGCCTGGGTTGACCCAACAGCTCTAACAGCAATGACATTGCAATAATTGTCTCTCAATAACACTCAAATTATATTTGTACCTATCTATAAACCTTTGAATTGGTCAATAACCGTGTACTGACTAATGGGTTAATGCTAATTAAAATTATGTATGTAGGTTTCCTGTTTCAGGAAACTGATAATGAACTTTTGACTCGCTAAAGGGATAAATGCAATATTGTAAAAATTAACTGGACTGAATATGTATATCCGTAAACGGCTGTAGGCCGGCTCCTCATCTGGTACAGTGGTTTGAACAGTAGGAACAGCTTCCTGTCTATGTAGGAAGATGGTATGATGCCTGTATGGTATATGTATGGTATCTGAAATAATAATCAGAGTAGAAAACAATAGTGGGTCAATATGACAGTAAAATTAATGTATGTCATATATGTCAAATGAATACAAAACTGTCACATTAGCATCAACTATCTTAATATGCTACACTCACAGATTAGCATCTCACAGCGTTAGCATTAGCGCGTTAGCATTAGCTTAATAACAGCAATTACTCACAGAAATGTCAACAACAATAAAACTCTCTAAGTCGTCCTTAGACACAGTAAAGAACATCTAAGTAACTGAAACATGGGTTCTGGTTATTTAACAAACTTGCATGTCCTCATTCACGCATACAATGTTCATTCCTTGGCTTTACCAAGTGGAATAATGGTGTGTTCTTTTTGTCCACCGAAGTCGATTTACGAGTCGTTTTCCGGAGTTACGAACCGGAAGTTGCAAAAAGAACGCAACCGAGGTCGTATATACGACTCAAGTCGTCTGAACTCAGAGGACCCCGAGTTCACTTTCAAAGATGGCTACGTCGTGCATCACACGTAGTAAACATTTTACAATTTTAAGCACTTTTGTCATTGTTGTAACCAAATGAAGAAGTCGTACACATAGCACTGTATACTGCTACCTATAGACATGTCGCTACAGTCTTATGAGTTAAATACCGCCTAATTAGTTATTTTGTAGCTTGTGCAGCTGAGACTGACAGGCTAGAGACGCTCGATTGCTATATGACAACAATGGCTTTAAGCCGAGTCTCGAGCAGAAAGCAGAGCAGCAAAACGTAATTTTCATGTATCAAACTGTGAAATATATTTGTGTAATATGTCAATAACTGGGTGAATAGAATCCTAAATGTTACAAAAATCCATCTTTTCTCCGACTCGTAGTATTGTGTGACACAAAGAACGCCACAACCCGCGGTTATTCGTTTTCCGACATGGATGTGACGTCACACTCAAGCTACTAGTCGCGATTAAAAGACAAAAAGAACGCACCATAACTCACTATGAATCACGGACAGTAGTAAAGGACCCCAGTCCTTACTTAGTTGCCCGGCCTAATGCCTGTCCATTTATCTAACTAATACTGCCACCTAGTGGGAATAGTGGGAATTCAGTACAATTATAAAAGAACCTGTTTTGATTGCTTTGTGGAGTCGCATGCAGATAACAAACACGTATACATGGATTACCACCGGTTTATGTGCTGTACTATATATTTGTTTTTGTAACATGCATTTTGGTTTTGTATTCTAAACTTTTTCTTGACCTTAGGATTCTGGAAACATCCCAGAGGCCATTGCATCTTACCGCACAGCCTTGAAACTCAAGCCGGACTTCCCTGATGCTTACTGCAATTTGGCACATTGCCTACAGGTTTGTTTATATGGCAATACATCTATTTGTCAAATATTTCCAGTACATACAATAGTTAATTGTTTTGCTTCTGTTGAATTAGAAGTTCATTTTCTAACTTCTCTCATTCCTGTCCGTCTCCCAGATTGTGTGTGACTGGACAGATTATGATGAGCGGATGAAGAAGCTTGTGAGCATTGTGGCTGACCAGCTGGATAAGAACCGCTTGCCTTCAGTGCACCCACACCACAGCATGCTGTATCCACTCTCTCACGGATTCCGCAAAGCCATTGCTGAACGCCACGGAAACCTTTGCCTGGACAAGGTACACGCACTGATCAAAGCAAGTAAACTTTAATTCATTTTGGGGGGGGGGGGAATGGAAAGTGGCTGGTGATGGCAGTCTGCAGGGATATGGGGAAGGTAAGGGATGGGCAAGATACTGGATATATTTAACTTTTTAGAAAAGAGGTGAAAGGTGGTGGTGAATGTGTTGCTTGCAGGGATGGGGGTATGGTTTAGGTTGGACATGATTTTAGATGAATCTGTGGTTGTTTATGGTTGAGTATACATGTGTAAACCTCTGCATATGAATGCATAATCTGTAGGCAATGTGACACAATTTTATCAGAAGTATTGTGGTTTTCTTCTATAGTACATTTGCAGTCCAAGTAATATTGACAAATCACATTTGAGCGGGCTTTGGTTGCATGCAGGTAAACAGTCTGTGTGGAGAGTAACAGAGGCGTACGATGGAACCCCAATAACTATTGGCTTGGCTGCCCCCCCAGAGGCTAAAACGTTCTGAGACTGATTGCCAATGGGTTCTCTGCAGTGTGTGTAACTATCCTGGCTACCCTGCTGTAGCTGTATTCTTACACACTATTGCTAATTCCACAGATCAATGCACTGCACAAACCTGCTTTTGAGCATCCAAAGGATCTGAAGGCCAGCGGTGGACGTCTGCGTGTTGGCTACGTCAGCTCTGACTTTGGCAACCATCCTACTTCCCATCTGATGCAGTCCATTCCTGGAATGCACAATCCTGAGAAATTTGAGGTAGGTGATCTTTCAATTCTAAAATTTACAAACTTGACCTAACAAGTGTAAATAATGCATATTACTAATGTATGGTCTTGGCCAGTAAATGATACAAGGGTTGACTGTAATAGTCTGAAATTGTGTTTTATACTTATTTATCTATTTTCTCCCAGGTTTTCTGCTATGCGCTGAGCCCTGATGATAGTACCAACTTCCGTGTGAAAGTGGTAGCAGAGGCTCATCATTTCACAGACCTATCACAGGTAACTGTTCTGCCCTAGAGTTGCTTCTTCATCACTATTTATCTATTTAGTGTGTTTAGAGTGTCTGTTAACCTTACGGATGTACATTTTAGCTGGCTGGTCTTCACAAAACCATTTTCATTGAAACGGTCTGGTACCTCTCTCTTTCAGATTCCTTGCAATGGCAAGGCAGCTGATCGTATTCATCAGGATGGAGTCCACATTCTGGTCAACATGAACGGATACACCAAGGGAGCCCGAAATGAGCTGTTTGCCCTCCGCCCTGCCCCCATTCAGGTGAGGGCTGCATGTGATTTGTGATGTTTCTGACACAGATTTGTATCTCTGGGTAAACGTCACCTGTGCAAATAAGTAATTGCATCTTCACAGTTGTATTAATCCGATCTTTGATCTCAACAGACTATGTGGCTGGGTTACCCTGGAACCAGTGGGGCTCCCTTCATGGACTACATAATCTCTGACAAGGAGACATCCCCTTTGGAAGTAGCTGAGCAGTATTCTGAAAAACTGGCTTACATGCCCCATACTTTCTTTATCGGAGACCACGCCAACATGTTCCCTCACCTCAAGGTTTGTCCATCCTCACATTCTTGCTATTTGTTTCTGTGTGTCTTGTTTTACAAAACTAAATCAACAGGAAACACTATAAAGTATAATCGGGGTGTGTGTAACATTTTTCTTTTGATCCACAGAAAAAGGCGGTGATTGATTTCAAATCTAATGGACATATCTTTGACAACCGCATCGTGCTTAATGGTATTGATCTGAAGGCCTACTTGGACAGTCTGCCAGATGTGAAAGTGATAAAGGTGAGTTAAGAGAATTTCCGAACCAAATTATTGTTTTTAGTGTATTATTGACAAACCAGTGAATTGAGTGCAAATGGTGAACTATAGTTTAAGTTTTGGACCTCCTAGATGGCATTATTTTAGTATTTGTTTAGGTTATATTGTTCAGCTGAACAGAACAAGAAATCACTTTTTGTCCTTAACCTTGGCCAATATCTGCAGATTCAGAAAAGATTTTCGTGTTTTTAAACTCATTAATATATGTAATTTGGCATTGAACCATAGAGTATTCAAGCTGAAACTGTTCTCTATGACCAGATGAAGTGTGACAACAACCAGGAAGCTGCTGGGGACACAAATGGAGCTCTGTCCATGCCCGTAATCCCCATGAACACAGCAGCCGAAGCCATCATCAACATGATCAACCAAGGCCAAATCCAGGTCACAATCAATGGCTTCACTGTCAGCAATGGCCTGGCCACCACACAGGTATGTCAAACTTGGCCCCACTTGTCCATGTAAATGAGGGTATGTCATAATGGGTACAAAACATCTACAAATGCAGAAACCGGCAAGGGCAGCCATTTACTTTAGCTTGCTGCTTTTCCAGATCTTTACAGCAAAAGAGGTTGTTGTCTCTGAGACTGGGTCCTTACAGGTATGATGTCTTTATGAAAGTAAGGTGGAAGCACAGAGCTGTTGGTGAGGGAAAATGGTGGCACTATGGATTGGCTGGCTGTAAAATAAATGATACTGTCTTGGCCTCCCAAACAACATGTTATCACCAGTAAGCTCAATGCCATCCAAGCCATCAAACGGTCGAGACCTGTCACACTTAAGAACTCTTCAGGATGAAAGTGTTGAGGCCACTCCACCTCTTAAGCAATACGGTTTTGTCCACCATCTTAGATCAACAACAAAGCTGCCACTGGGGAAGAGGTGCCACGCACAATCGTTGTGACAACCCGCTCCCAGTATGGTCTCCCAGAGGACTCCATTGTCTACTGCAACTTTAACCAGCTCTACAAGATTGACCCCCCTACTCTTCAGATGTGGGCTAATGTAAGTTGGATAGACGTGGTTATGTAATTGCTTGGAATGTTCCCTTTTGTGTGGAAAATCTGCTTTAAAACTACCCTGTCCCTGCAGATCCTAAAGCGTGTGCCCAACAGCGTTCTGTGGCTTCTTCGCTTCCCTGCTGTCGGCGAGCCCAACATCCAGCAGTATGCCCAGAACATGGGTGTACCTGGCTCTCGCATCATCTTTTCTCCTGTGGCCCCCAAGGAGGAGCATGTGAGAAGGGGCCAGCTGGCTGATGTGTGCCTCGACACACCTCTGTGCAATGGTCACACAACAGGCATGGATGTTCTCTGGGCTGGAACACCCATGGTCACCATGCCAGGTAAGGGAACTAGAGTGTCAAGGGACAGACTTAAAAGTGTTGATTGCTAATTTAATACATGTTACAGTACTACAGGAAAATACAACCATTTTACATGTAAAAAATTTAATAAAATAACTAGTGTATGAATAACAGATTTCAAGTGAAGGCTGCTTTTTAATTGTAAAACCTTGTTGTAAAGGTGAGACCCTTGCCTCCCGCGTGGCTGCCTCACAACTCAACTGTCTGGGCTGCCCTGAGCTAATAGCCCAGAGTCGTCAGGATTATGAGGACATAGCAGTCAAACTGGGCTCTGACATGGAATAGTAAGTAGAATTTGATCAGGCTTCTTTTGAAAAACATTAAACTCTGAAGTCTGACAATTTTTTTTCCCCCTTTTGTCTCCTTTAGCCTGAAGATGGTTAGAGCATGTGTTTGGAAGCAGCGAATCTGCAGCCCTCTTTTCAACACCAAGCAGTACACAATTGATCTGGAGAGGCTCTATCTGCAGATGTGGGAGCACTATAGCAATGGCAAAAAGCCAGAACCCCTGGTCAAAATCCACTCGGTAGAGACCAGCGAGAGTGCCTGAACAGGAAGCACGATGATTTATTTTCCCTTGGACCCCAAACATTCCCCCATCCCCTTTTTTTTTTTTTTTTTTTTTTTTTTTCTTTTTACCATTGTCAGCACCCCTGCTTGGAATGGTCGGTGTCCACTCCAGCCCGCTCCTTCAATGATTGTCTCCATCACACTCATTTACTAATAATGGGACTCTTTTGTAAAAGAGCCAACAGATGTACACATCCCTCCCCCCCTCACATCCGTTGTTTCATCACACCTCTGCATTCCTGAGCCAGATGGAGCCTGAGACTTTCAGGCACCTCATCTGAGACTCTTGTCCTAAAACACAGTATATCTGGTGAGGGTGAGAGGATTGTGAATGCCCTGCTACCCCTTCAGTACTTTGATCCATGGATTTCTTTTTTTGTCTCCTGTCGGTGTGCGTGCAGGACTAACTGCAGCTTGTAGAGAATGCCCAGCCGTCAGAACTTGTTGATCTATTTATAAATGGATTGAGAGTGTTGTGTTTCAAAAGGACAATGTTGCGGCATGGAAATGGTAACTGACTTAAGTTTCATCAGCTTTAAAATGCAATTGTAAAACTTAGATTTCAACTGCTCTTTAGTTTGTCTTAAGCTGTTATTAAATTACTGCGATGAATAGATGTTAAAGTTTTGAGGAATATGGTCTAGATGAATACTTCTTCCAACGCCAGATGCCAACTTTTATTAATTTTGTGGTCAATTAAGGAATATGTTCAGTGGCTGCTGTCCTGTTTGATGTCACACATTGCTTGCAAAGATGATTAGACAAAACTGGACAAAGGAGCTTCAATTCATTGGAAATGGCCTAATTTTCAGTTTAGATGAAGGAGCTGTTCACAAATTGATCTTGTTTTTAATCACTCAAACGAGGAATGGCCTAGGTAAGTATTTTCTAAGGGTTTTTTGTTTTTGTATTGTCTGTCAACTGCTTTCAATGATGCCGCGAGGTTCTAAATATAATTTAAAAAAAATAAAGGGATGGCAAAACTCTGTATTGTCTATTGCACTCACTTGATTCAGTTGTTGGTAGAAACAAATTTAGACAACGAGCATAGATTACTGTGTGCATGTGGCAGCAATCTAAAACAAATTACAATTTTTTTTTTTTTTTTTTTTTTTTTATTGTTTTGGTCCATTCTAATAAAGATCAATCTGGTATGCCTAACGCTGTTGGTCACCATAGTGGGTTGCCAGCTGTGTTATCCATGGTGACCGAGGTACTTCAACTGCTGTTTGTTTTTACTCTCAAACATGTTGGTAGTCAGTAAAATAGAAAAGACCACTGATGGAGCATGTGTATTCATATAATATAGAAATATCACAATGCCAAAGTTATGAATAAAAGTCCTGTGTCCAAAATTTAACCAGCATAATGTGCTTATTGTTGAACAAGCTTACAGTATTGTGCATTGTAAAATGTTAAAGCACTTAAATGTACTCTGTTGAGCTTATTTTAACATACTGTTGGGTAATGTCATTACCAACCCTATATCATTTTATGTATCTTTTATTATAACCAGTATTAAGTAAGTACAGCGTAGCATTAAATAGAAATACTGATACATTTTAAGTAACGTTAAGTTACCTTAATAAACATAACTACACGTACCGGTAATACATCCAGATCATCATAGACACAATGCACTGTTAACGACCGTCGAAAAAATAACATGCAAAAAAAAGCGATTGTTGGTGGGCGTGGACCGAACGTCACGTGTCATATAAAGCCTGTCGCTGTTGGTCGAATGTGTTCTTGACAACTTCCGGTGTAACGTATCACTATATTTGAATTTGCCTTCGCTTACTTCCCGTCTGTTAGCTACACACTTCTGCCTCTTTTATTTGCGACAACAGAAGCGCGTTTGGTAATATCTCAGGTGAAATATATGTCCTCTTAGCAAAATAATATTCTATGGGAGGTTCATGCAATGCATACTAACGGAACACAATGAACCACTTTCAAAAAGTTACCTCTAAAGTTAGTCCAAACATGTTAGCTAGCAAGTTGCTAAAGGTAACGGCTTTATAACCTCTTGGTCATAGATGTTCTTGCATTAACGGTAACGTTAGCTGAATAAAATGAACTGGTTGAATGGAAATGGGGAATTTTAACCATCGGCTAGCTTTCCTTTGTGGTTTCATTGGCAGTTATATTAACGTTATAAATCATAGGTCTGATGTTAGCACTGGACTTTAAATGTTAAATGACTATCGCGCTGGTTTGTACCGTTTTCACAGAGCAGAGGAAACAATGAATGATGATACCCGCAAATTATTTGAAAGGGTTGCTGAAAAGATGGGCTGGGCTGATGACGGAGGATTGGACTGGGCTGAAAAAAAGGTTTGTTGCACACTTTATTAACCTGTAAACGATTCAAAACGTTACAATAGACAATTGACGTTAGTGTTTTGTTTTAATTACCCCGAAGTGTTTTCTGAAATTGTATTGACAGCATGTTTAATCGATGAATCAAGAAAATAATTGGCAGATTAATCAATAATGAAAATAATCGTTAGTTGCAGGCAAGTTATAATGCCGATCTGTCTATCTCCATTGTTTCTAGCTGATGAGTTCAATTGGCAGAACTCGCCATGCTGCCACAAGCAGTCATCGATCTGTGGATCGGTCAGCCACTCCTGTCCAACTTGTCCTCTCTGACAGCGAAGATGATCCAGAGAAGGAGAACCAGTGCTCCAACGGCAACGATTACAGAAACAAGTCTTTGATCGAGTCCAGCGATGAAGACTTTGACCAATGTGAGGGAGTTAAATCTTATGAATTTGAATATTGTTGAACTGTATGACTTCGTTTGAAAATACAGAAATGTGTTCATTTGACTTTTTTATTCATCAGTTCTTGTGGAAAGGGCTACACCGAAAGATAAACCTACCTCACTCAGACCATGGAGTTCTGCAAAGAAAAACAGGTATAAAAATGGAGTGCACTGAGTTGTTGACGAAGCACCATTGTTGTGTGTTTCTGGTTTCAATTTAACCTCTTATTTTTTATCTTCAAAGTTTTGGTCAGGATAGTTCTAAAGCATTTTTGTTCTCCTCAGTTCCACCATTCTTGTAAAGAGCTCTGACGATGACGACGGTTTTGAGACATGTAAGTGGCCTTTTTCTGCTGGGTACAGTTGTCTGCATCTGTCACCATCTCTGCTGTAATGGTTTTTATTCCTATCTTTATTTTTAAATTAATACATACTATGTACATACACTTATACTTATATTGTTTTTATCTATACATATATTATTTACATTTCATTTAGAGATTGTGTGACGTGTACCACCAACAACAACAACAAAACAAATTCCTTGTATGTGTTAAAAAACGTACTTGGCAATAAAACCCTTTCTGATTCTGATTGACGATAAATGAGCCAAATTTTAATATTGTCGGCCTCATTTTTCTCTCTCATACCCTAATTTTGCACATTGAAGTTCTGCAACGAGTGAAAACCCCTAATGTCAAGCCTAAGAAAATCTCAGCGAGTGGGAGTGAAGACAGGTGAGTTTTTGATATATTGTTTCCTGCAAATGCATGTTTTTATTTTTTCATATATTTTATTGGATACAGCGTTCAAGCAATATTTACAACATAGTAAAATATAAGTTTCCATTTTGTGTTTTCAGAATGAACAATTCTTCAAAACAAATGTCCTTTTTTGGTTTCATCCCATATCCCTATATCGTATATAAAAGTGTGAACCTATGCAGACAAATACTAAATATGCCACTAAAGTGCCATTTCCCTAACGGAAAGCTGGTTCACATAATTAATCAGTGGTTTCCAATGAGAATAACATTTATCAGTAGAGCCCCTGAGAGTAAACTTTATCTTCTCAAGTTTTAAGTAAGACAATGTGTTTTAAAAAGTATCTATTTTGCCTTTTTTTATTGTATTTTTTTTTTATTCTAAAGCCTCAAAACCTTCATAGTGGATGACTTCTCATCAGATGATGACTTTATTGAGACAAAAGCATCTTTTAAAGGTAACGTTGAAAGACCTTATAATCACTGATGTTCTATTATATTTCAAAGAAAAGCAACATTGAATGACACGCGTGTGTATATAGTGTTGATGTTTTGTGTCCACTGTTTCACAGTGCCGAAGAGGAGCAATACTCCCGCAGCCCAGCATCCACTGAGGAGACCACTGGCTCAATGCGACTCCCCAGTCTTTTTTAGTGACAGTGATGAGGATGATGATAATATTGTGGTCAAGAGCACTTGGAGGATTCGTCACTCAAAACCTAAGCCCCCGCCAAAGGCTAACAAGAATGCTCTGCGGTGTGATGACGAGGACAGCTCACCATCTCTGCCTTTGGCTCCCATCCCTTCTCCTTTTTCGCTTCGTCCCCACAAAACTCTAACATCAGTGGCCTCTCCTAAACCCACTCTTTCAGGACCTTCTAAGCTGGATGAGTCGGCCAGTTCTGAGGAGGAGTTCACATCCCTACTGGAGCGACTGAAAAAGAAAAACAAGTTTACTGGCACTCCATTCTCACCTAAGGGCACCCACGGTAACTGTTTTTATTTTTGGAGTGTCACATAGAGCTGGATGATATATAGATATTTTATCAATATGAGATTATATATCGTCTTAGATTTTGGATATCGTAATATGGCATAAGTGTTGTCTTTTCCTGGTTTTAAAGGCTGCATTACGGTAAAGTGATGTCCTTTTCTGAACTTACCAGACTTATAACCGTTATATTATTTGCCTTTACCCACTTAGTCATTATATCCACATTACTTATTATTTATCAAAAATCTTATTGTGTAAATATTTTGTGAAAGCACCAATAGTCAACCCTACAATATCGATATCTATATTTGGTCAAAAATATCGTGATATTTGATTTTCTCCATATCGCCTAGCCATATTGTCACATTTCAACTTTCTCTAGCTTTTGTTTTTATTTTTAGTTGTGAGGCTGATATCTATTGTTTGGATCTTTTCTCAAATCTAGAATACAATAAGGAGCCTCCTGGGTCAGCTCCTCCTGGGTCAGCTCCTCCTGTAAACAGGCTCCCAAAACAAGTCTCTAAATCATTAAGCGAAACCCCTCTGCATGTGAAGACGCCAGGAAAATCCACCATCTTGAAGCCCACAGTCAGTCAGACAGAGTCTAGACACGGCCCCACAAGCAGGTACATTTACTGGCCAGTTTTTATCTACAGACTTGAATGTTGCTCACTCAGTTTGTGTTCCATACACAGACATTTGTCTTAAGTTAACCCTGTTCTTTCCCTTCTAGGGTAGCATTGTGTAAGACCCCGGGGTGCTTCTTGCAGTCCTTATCAAACCCTGGCTCCAGCTATAGCTGCAAATTTAAGCAGAACAAGGAAGAACTCACCAGTAGACTTTACCAGCTGTACAATACCAGTGTGTTTGACAGTAAGGTGATGAACCAACAGTTTTTCTCTCCTTTCAGTCAAATATTTTAGAAAATTTAATGTATAAATATTTTTGCCTTGTTTAATTGCTTCACTAACATATAGTGTATATTATTTGTCCTTGTCTGACATGACTTGTAGCTCCCCATCAATATGTCAGTGACTTGGAATAAGAAGATGCGGAAGACAGCCGGTTACTGTATCACAGGGCAGGAGCGAGGTGGAGGGAGCCGCTACGCTCGCATTGAACTGTCGGAGAAAGTCTGTGATTGTGCAGGTAATGCTTCAGTTAGTCTCGCTTTGCCAGACCCTCCTCCAAAGCGCGCTAAAGGAGGTTCTGGCTACTCCTCATAGCATTCGGGGATGGGAGGAAAACGTGCTCTGGTTTAATGGCATTTCTGTAAACGGCGCTAAACTCGGCACAGAGCCGCTGCAAAAATCACACACACGAGAGAAAAACTCAGATTGGACAGATAGTCAGCTAGCTTTCTCAATCTACCCTGCAGAGATCTGAGGAGCAGTTAAAAATAGTCCTCATTAATCCACCCAATTTAAAATTAAAAAATAATAATAATAATAATAAAACGGAAAATACATGCTTCCGGCGGAATTTCCTGGGCGCCGGAGCAATCCCAGAAGTGGAACGCCAACAATATAGACTATGCTTCAGTAAGCCAGGTAGACTAAAGTAATAAAGTGTCTGCTTGAAAGTCCCTGAATGTAACAATTTGTGACGTCATCTGTCATGCACGGTAAGATCCTCATGTCAGTTTATAATAGATTGAACCTCTTCATCACATTCTTGTTATTTCACCCTCCCAGATCGTCTCCGGGACACACTGATTCATGAGATGTGTCACGCTGCAACCTGGTTGATTAACGGTGTCAGGGACGGCCACGGGAACTTCTGGAAGCTGTACGCTCGCAAGTCCACACTGGCGCATCCTGAGCTGCCCATGGTCACTCGCTGCCACAGCTACGACATCAAGTACAAATTCCAGTACCAATGCACCCGCTGCAAGAACACGTACGTCTGACTGATTTCATATCGTTCTTTATTTACTTTTATTACCTTGCATTTCCAGAGTTATTTGTTAATTTCCCAATACTTTATCATGATTCTTCACAGGATCGGGCGTCATTCCAAGTCACTGGACACGCAAAAGTTTGTGTGTGCCATCTGCACAGGACAGCTCGTCTTACTGACGCCTGCCAAGCCGCGTGCTCCCACTCCTTTTGCCAACTTTGTCAAAGAGAATTTTGGGACTGTACGACAGGAGCTAGCAGGACAAAGCCATGCGGAAGTGATGCGTAAACTCAGTGCAGACTTTGCCTCCAAGACTAAACTAAGTCAAAGCTGAGATGTTGATGCTCGCTGTACTCACAGCCATGGGCTGAGCTGCACAACCACAGGAGACCTGTTGAAATACCTTAGTCGACTGGACTTGTATTAGTAAGCAGCTGTTTATTTTTGTAATATATTATATGTTTTATTTAGATGGTGAGAGGAAAAGGGAGAGACCTGCAGCGAAGGGCCCAGTGATGAATTCAAACCCGGGTCGCTGAGGTCATTGTGATCATTAATATTAAATGTATTTTTTTTTTTTTTGTGTTCACATAATTTCTGTATTTATCTGTATGTGTTTATAGACTGGATCTGCTGGAACTGAAAAAACTGAGCCTGAACGTTAAGTTCACATTCCTGAGTGTGACAGTGTGCATGTGTGTAAATGAGGTGGTGTCAAACAATAAAATTCATACCACCTGTTCTCTCTGGCATCTAAAGAGTTGGTATTGTACAGTACGGTACATGTATGATTAACTCCATATGTTTTTTAATATCTGACTGGTTTTATCTTGTTATGAGCTCTATGAATAAAGTTTAAATGTGTGACTCGACATTAAATGACCACTTGACATCTTTATGACATTTTAATTGCATTATTTCAATAGTTTTTATATGGTTGGCACAGAAATAAAAGGAAGTCATACAAAATGTTATTAATCCAATTGGTTTTACATGGTTCGTACTTTCATGTAGTAAACTAATCTGTTTCAATAACATTTGTTAACTCTGGTACATGGATGTCTTATGAAGCATCTTTCTAAATAGTTTACAGAAATGTGGTTTCTGTGTGGGTGAGGGGGGAATGGCGTTATGTTTTCCATGACTGTGCCTCTGCTATCAGGCAAATATTGACCGGTAGAATACAATTCTGTACAGGTGTATTAATATTGTCCCAACTTTTGTATAAGTAAGCATATGTAATCCTGATTAACAAACACTAGCGGTTGATCACCGTCCACAGAGATGAGGTGTTAGGCCTGAGATCTGACGCGTTGACGTGTAGCTGAGTAAATGGACCGCCTTTAACGCTGGCACGTATCAGTCGCAATCAGCCAATCAGAATGAAACTGACTTCTATGTGTCTGCTTTACCATGTCACATTGGAGATGCTATAGAGCAGAGATCTTCAACAGGGGTCCTCAGGGTAGCTGCAGGGGGGGCACCAAATTACTGATCGGTGGTTTAAAAAGAAAATATGTCTGAAAGTATACATTAACATGAATCCAACAATGAGTACAGATAAATCTTTTTTTTTTTATGTATACTGGCCTATAGGTAAGGCAGCCATCCACAGATACAGTTAAGTTTAAGGATTCACTATGCCACATTTCAACCTTAAAACATGATGTATAAATATATGAACATGCCAATAATTTTATTTCAAGAGCTTGGTATTGTACGCACCATAAAAAGGTATGTGCAAAGGCTTTAGGCCACCCTACTTGTTATTGTAGGCCCAGTTTAATATGCAACTCAATTTTATACAATATATGTAGTAGGGGCTCCCTGCTCAGTCTCTTTTTCAGCTAGGGGTCCTTGGCTTAAAAAACGTTTAAGACCCCTGCTCAAGAGAGAAGAGCACCTTTGAAACAGATGTAAGGGTGAGTTTATTACATCTTTTCCCCTATTTCAGATGAGGTACAAATGATTTTAGCTGGTTTTTTAGCTCCGTGGATGCCTCCGATGTGTATTTTATTTTTATGTTTTTAAGAAAGGATATCTGGAAGGCAGATCAGAGGGAACTTTATGTCATGAATATCCACTGCAATGTGACATCACTAGAGGCCCAGACACAGATGAACTCCACCATCTACCACCTGGTTAAGATGGTCAGCATGTGTGTGAGCTGCACCTTGAACACGGCGCTCCGTGTTCCGTTACTCCTGGTCATCATGCGCTCCCCATCCCTTCTCAGGCACTCTCGCTTCCTGCTCCTCACACACCTCCTCTTGTGTGACAACCTCCAGGTATGTCTACTCTTTTTGACTTTGGACCTTTCCAGTACACCTTTTGTTAACAACTGAGATGGTGATAATATGCCCTTTGACCTAAATGATCTCCATTATTGCCATTTCAGCAGCTGCTCTGGACAATCAAAGCAGTTCTCTTAAGAGAAGGTATACCTGTGACCCAGTGTGTAATTATCTGTGCTGCTAACCAGGCCTGCTCATTGGCTTGTAAAACATTGATTATATTTACACAATTCATATTTGTTTTAGTCACACTGAGCTATGATTCATACACCAGTTTGACAGTTATAGTAGAGTTTACTTACAACTTATTTTTTTCTGTAAATTAAGACCATTTGGAAAAGGCAACTTCCTGCTCTTTTGGACATGGATCAGCATCACTCAGGGTTAAAGAATAGGATCTCACATGCTCATAGGCCATAAGTACTTAGAAATAGTTATTGGTCACTGTAATTGTTTGACCGTATTGGCCAAGAAAATAGCCCTTCCTAATGTGGTTCCAATGTACTGTAAGCAAATAACTTCTTGAGTTAAACAAAAGCTAATATGAGGCTTCAGCTGTGACTTAGACACATTCTACTCTCTGCCGACAGCCTGCCTGCTCTGAATTACCTCATTACGAAAACTGCAATTCTAAAATATTGACATGGCAGGTAACTACATCCACTTTATGTCTTCACTTTTTTTGCGCAGGTTGACCTCTTCCTGAGCACCGCTCTGGCTGTGGACCGCTTTGTCAAGTGGCCCCTGCGCAAAGAATTCTTGATGTGTCCTCAATGGAAAAGAGTGGCTGTTGCAGCCATATGAACCTTATCATCTGTGCCCAGTAGTGTGGCTTTGGGTATCAGCCTCCGCACCATCCAGGTTAATTTTACCCTCCCCCGCTGTTGAGCTCTCATCCCTACACCCTGCCTGTCAGGGACATCGGCTCTAGTGCTTTACTGCGCTGTGGGACCTGCTGTGGTGGAGCCTCTCTGCTCTCTGACCATCCTGGGATGCTTCTGCCTGCTCTGCTGGGACATGCGTGTAGTACCGCTCTGCACCAAGAGAGCGTGTGTGACCCTGACCCTCCAGGCAGCTCAGACCATCCTCTTTTCTCTTCCTTTGGTCATGGAAAGCTACCTGATCCCTGGCTGCCTGCACAGTGATGCTCTTGATATAGCAGCCACCATCATCTAAAACCTGGGGGTGTCACTCATCCCTCTGGTTTATGGCTACCGCTCACAGGAGCTGCAGCAAAGGCTACGACAGGCTGCACATGGGAACAAAGTCAACGACGAATGTTAGTTGTTTGAAGAGCTGCTATTTATAAAACATAACAGTTTTGCCTGTGCTGCCTGAATGAGAAGAGTCCTATCTTCCTGTTCAGCACAGCAGCTTTTCCACATTTCTTGCACTACACACACACACACGTGCCCACATACAGTATATATACATATATATTTGATTGTTTGAAATAGTAAGGTTGGAGAGCTGAGTCAATAGGCTGTGGTAAGGTAGCAGCATCTTCCTGTAAACCATTTATTAGCAGCTCAACAAGCTGTTCAAACACTGATAACTCCTGTATCAATAAGGGATGCTAATAATGAAAAATAAAAGACAACACTGATTTAAGATATTTAATTTGTACCTCAAACATTCATTAAAGTTACTATGTATCATACAAAATGCCAAGAATACAGAGTATTTTTGTATATTATAGAGTAGTTACACAACAGAAGGATAAATAATTGATGCTACAAGAAAAACACACACCATCACATTTTAAAGAGAGTGGGATCATCCCTTTTAAAGAGGCACGGGCACAAATCCACAGGCAGAACTGAGGTGAGACAGCGCTCCCCCGATCACCAGCGGTTACAAGATCCAAAACATGAAAGTGTAAACCAAACAATCTACAAATATGAAACTTAACACACAAACAATGACTAATCAAAGCATTGGAATGTACTGTGTGTCACCGTATTGACGTAGGCACTGAGAATTTCTTGACAATTAATAACCAATATAATGATATTATCAATGTATTCTTCATAAAAGTATGCAGCATTCCAAACAATAAAGAGAGTATTCTCTTACGGTGTTTGGCAAATGTAATGTAGATTATTATGTAAAGGATTATTGGCATTTGACCACAAATATTTAACAACTTCAGTTCAGTGTAGTAGACAGTAAACCTTTTGATGGACTCATTATAAGTGGAAATGTATGGCACGACACAATAATAAGGGAAGGGAAGGGAGATATATAAGCAGCATTATATGTGAAACCACCAGCGGTCCCCTTGACCCTCATCACCGACTTCCTTCAGTACAGGCAGGTTTTCTTCATAATGCGCAGGAACTCCTGCTGGTTCACTTCTCCGTCTCCATCCCTGTCTGCTTCATCTATCATTTCCTTCACAGACACAATAAAAGAGGGGATGAAAAAAGGAATGGAGGAAGCAAATCAAGCTAGTTTGAGAGCATTCATAAGCAAATGTTCCGTTGCCACGACTGAGCCTTTGGCTTGGAAACACAACCGGCCTGTGAGTTACAGTAGTCTACTGTTAAGTGTTACTCATATCTGAATGTTGTGTTATTCCACGATGATGGGCTTTACCTGCAGCTCTTCATCTGTGAGGTTCTCTCCCAGTTCTTTGGCTACTCTCTTCAGATTCTTGAACGAGATCTTGCCCGTCTCGTCGTCATCAAACAGGCGGAAAGCTTTCAGGATCTCCTCTTTGGAGTCCTTCTCGGCCTAAAATCGGAGAAGATGGAGAGTAGTTTCGCCAAAAACTGCAATTCTGCAGGAGGTATGTCGTTGTCGAAGAACAACCACATCCCAAACTCAAAGAAATGTGGCCAGTTTGGGTGTGCTGAAGAAAAGCAATACCAGTATAGTCAATGGCAATCTAAATAGGGCTGATAGGGTAAAGTTAAGGTTGTGGACTGTAATACACAAACTGCAATCTGTAGGATAAAACCAGTAACTCACTTTAAAACTAAAGAGAATTAAAGACGGTTGGGAATGCATATAATATATTTCTTGACACTGATACCTACCATTTTCTGTGTCATGACAGAGAGGAAGTCAGCAAAGGAGATTTTCCCTGTGCCGTCCTTATCCACGTCAACAATCATCTTCTTGATCTCCTCTTTCTTTGGCTCAAACCCCAGAGCTCTCATTGCAACCTGGCAGAAAAGGTGTGAGAGTGAAGCACACATAGAAAACTCTCCCTTCCCTCACACACGTGTGATTGTGATCAGCGTCCGGCCACTGTTACCTTGAGCTCCTTGACATCGATGAATCCAGATCCATCGGTGTCAAACAGCTCAAAGGCCTCCCTGACCTCCTGCTTCTGCTCCTCGGTCAGCTCTGGTTTGGGGGTGGTCTTCTTGCGAGGAGGTGCCACAGGACCCTGCAGGGATGGTCTCTTGGCACTGGTCGCCTGGGTGGTGAAGCAAGAGGAGACGCAGAGGGGAAACACATGTTAATGGTTACAGCAGACACAGGGGTCACCATGTCTATGATAAGAGCAGAATCAGACAGGTGTCCGAGTAGAAATCCGCTTTCCCCCAGATCTATCAAATGAAGCATGTAAATATCAATCATTTGTGACTCAAATGCTACACACTAACAAAGATTGGGTTATTATGAAACATTTTTACTCACCATTACTTGCTGTTTATTGGACTGACAAAAAGGAACTGCAAATCTAATCTAAAAGCAAGCTAGTTTTTCGTCTGATGAAGCCTCCCTATCATTTAGGGAGGAGGAGATGGTAGAGCGGTTTATACTTTACATCAGTTGCTCGGATTTAGCGTTTAATAAACCTGAATGTAAGATAGTCTTTTTCCTTCAAACCCCTCTATTTATTTCGCAGGGACGGCTGCTAAAATGTGCAGAAAATGACCGTTTCTTGCTAACAAACATGCACTCGTTTTGCTGTCCAGGAGCTGCCGTCATGGAGCGCAGGCGTTTGATTTGTTCACCCTTTGTGCCAGCAGACAAGGCAATTATTGAATGGCCATTGAGGAATTAAAAGAGGATACCGACAGCCACGAGTTGGAGTGAAAATCAAACGCACCCGTCGGGCAAAAAGATGATTGGTTGCTGAAGACCACGGGGCGCAAGACACGATCAGAACTTACAGAGCTGTTCGAGACAGGTGAAACCGCCTTGGATTTCCCATAGAAATATAAAACGCTGAAAAAGAATATGGAAAATGGGGATGTCTTTGTGTCATATTTACATGCAGATATATAATATTGCATAATACAAATGGTGCATTCGCTCGTGCTGCTATGTGAAATTGTCTCAATACACCCTCTAGTGTCAGCAGACCTCAGATCAGAGCTTCTTCTTATAGAAAAGAAGATTATAGTAATAAATAGAGAATAATAAAATTATCGGGAATAGCTAATGATAATTAAAAAGTGAAAATAATAATTGAATATATATATATATATATATATATATATATATATATATATATATATATATATATATATATATATGAAATAATATATATGAAACAATAAGATAATAATTGTATAACAGAGTTCAGATTGCATGTGCACCCAACCCCAAATATTATTATTGTAAGGGTCAACAGCACAGCATGCACAGTGGCACAAGTATGGTTACATGTTCTCACCTCAAAAGATAAACTCAAATTTCTTTTTATATAGGTGGTCCTTTTACTTTTGCTATTATCCTTTTTTTTCATTGTGATATGTTTTTTTCTTTTATTCCTTCATTCATGCTGTCCTTCCATTTGGATAATTTTAGGCTATAAGGCAGAAATCAACTGGTATTTTGGCAGTTATATGTATATTGGTTTAATGATCTGTCTCTTTTCCTTCATGTTCTTCATGTTTACTAAATTGCAAAACTAACAAATACAAAAAAATAAATAAATAAAAAAACAGAAGATAAAACGTTTATGGAAGCCTACATAAAACAACATAGACTTTAAAAATAAGGTTTCACACTTATGGAGAATCTTTGGTGTGACCCACGGGGCTTCCCGCCGAACACTGTATCCAGTTCTCTTAATACATCCATGGTGTGACCAGTGACTGGCTGGTAAAAAAGAGGGTCTGGCGCATCCCAGGCGGGGCGTGGTCTTTGAGCTAAGAGGCGAATAGAACCAGTTTGTGATCTGCGATTGGTTTAAATTGTGGCGTTCTTTGACGTATCTTGTACACCATTGGCTATTATCTAACGTCACCTTTGTGCTGAGCTTTAGCTCGACCAATCACAGAGCACTTCTCACTCAGCAGATTCAGACAGACAGTTCGGTTAGTTGCACGCGCTGACTGCAGGTGAATAGGCTACAGTATTGCGTTTTTTATGTTAAAAGTTGTCACACATGCCCTGCGTGTTAAATAGTTAGGAGCACTCTTCGTGACTCACTATTCCACCTGTAAAGGATTTTTTTTCTTCTTCTTCACAACTGTGCCTGATACTCTCGCTTACCTGTTGGTTACTTTTTACTCATTATGGCCACGCGCGTTCGACCGGTGAGTTCATGGTGCAAATCTGCTTCAACTTTTCACGAAACTAGTGCTGTTTAACTTGACATGTATCAATAATCGCTTTCTGCTGCGTCATACAGAGTAATAAACGGTGTGCAGTCATCGGGGGGTCTGGTTTTTTGGGCAGACACTTGGTGGAGAAGCTGTTGGATCGAGGCTACTCTGTTTCTGTGTTTGACATCCGTCAGAGCTACGAGCTGTCTGGTGTCACCTTCCACCAGGGAGACCTCTGCGACAGACAGGTGAGACTATATCCTACTCCTCTCAGTCTTGACCAGACCTGCCTGTAGGCTATGTTTAATAACCAGGCCTACACATTGAAAGGAGTAGATTGCATCTGTGTAATGATAGGCTGCTTTGCCAGGACAATGTTCAAATAGAGGGTCAAGGTTTTAGACCTGCAATTCTTGCTGTTGACTTGAAGTTTGCCAATGAACTCTTGACACTTTTCCCCCAAAAAACTTAAAAACCTATCTCTGACCTGGACCAATGATTCTTCTGATGCAATTGTCAATAGCTGTCACTGAGGTGTCTATCTCACTCTGCTCCAGGCTCTGCTGCCAGCTATGAAGGATGTGTCCCTGGTCTTCCACTGTGCCTCCCCGGCCCCTGCCAGCGATGACCGCGGGCTATTTGAGAGGGTCAACATTCAGGGCACACGCACAGTCATTCAGGCTTGCATCGAGGCTGGAGTACAGGTTAGGCATCCAGGGGATGAGAAGCTGGGCTTTTCTTTTTGTTTATGCCAACAATTTATTGTTCAAGGATGAAAGATGCCATTTGAAGTGGTGTAACTGTTTGATTTTTTGCCAGAAACTGGTCCTGACAAGCAGTGCCAGTGTGGTGTTTGAAGGCACAGACATTAAGAATGGGAGAGAGGATCTACCGTACGCCAAGAAGCCCATCGACTATTACACAGAGACTAAGATTGAGCAAGAAAAGGTAGGAATGTGGTATTTTTTAGTTTTGGTCTACCAGTGTAGCCCAGTTGGTGCTATTTCCTAGAAACAAGATTCTTTGGTTCATTTCTTTGTAGAGTTTGCATGTTTTCTCGACTTTGGTACTTGTGTCCTTCCTCAAGACCAAGGAATGAAAAAGAAAGAAGAGAAGGAATGGTTCCTTGGTCAAATCAAAGGCAGTTTGAAATGAAGGGCTATAAATAGCAAATAGCTATGATTTAGGTGTCTGTGTTATGGCCTGTGATATACTAAATCCAGTGGATGCTAGCCCATGTTCCACCTCTTCCTGATTTGAAAAGTTAAGTGATTTAATTAATCAATGATTTCATTGTTTTTGGAATTTCCTCCTATATCAGTATCAAATTTTATTTTTCTACACGTAGCTTTATTTTTATCAGCAGATAATATCATATTCAGCAGTAGTGAGTACTTTTTTTTTTTTTTTTTTTTTTTTTTTTTTTTTCAAGACTTCCTCCATTATTTGCATGTCATCTGCTCCTTGCTCTTAACAATCGGTCACATCCACGAGAGAGAAGAGAGCAAATGATCATAGTGTTTTTTGCAGTATGCCGAGTTGAATATTTCATACTGTCTTTGTGTTTTAGCTGGTCCTCGAGGCCTGTGACAAGGAGAAGGGTTTCCTCACAGTTGCCATCCGGCCTCATGGCATCTTTGGCCCTCGGGATCCACAGCTGGTTCCTATCCTAGTGGACACGGCTCGCAGGGGCAAGATGAAGTTCATCATTGGGTAAGCCATAGGGGTTTAACCATTTATGCCAATCCAACTAGTTAAACTACTTCTAGACATAGAATGAATGACTCTTGTTTTTGCAATAATCACTGTAAAAATAGTTAAAAAATACAAATATGTATCAGTTATTGAGGTTCATGTTTGTAACGTAAAATTAATCGGCGCATTTAATAAATAAGAATGGTAGAGAAAAAGAATGACCAGGAGACTGTTAGTGCTCTCCCAAACCTGAACTCTAATGTGGGGGCTGGACTTGGCTTCCTAAGTATAAATGCACAGCTTGTGAAAGCCCGTGCGATGTGTAACTATTAACTACTGAATAAAGAATACGCTTCTAAAATCATCATATTTGCATGTATCACACTGTTGTCAAAAATACTGAATTCTGAAATTGTATTATCTCTAAAACCCACTTAAGCTAGGTTTATGGAAGCTGCGGTGTTCCCGACGCGAGGGGCGCACGCTATAAAATGACATCAGCGCGGCTGTCGTTTCCAGCACGAAGGCCCTGCAAGCTGCCGCGTCGTGTGGTCGTGCACCTCTGAATTTTTGTAGCTACGGGCCCCTTGCGCGCGCTGCGCTTTCAGTTCCACGTGGTCGGCTGGGAAGAACAGGTTCGTCTGTACAAGCATCTTTGTTATTCTCCATGTACAGACCACAGGGAGTCAAACAGCCTTAAAGGGATACGCCACCGTGTGTTGAAATAGGGCTTATCACGGTCTCCCCTAGCTGTAGATAGGTGGGCCAACGCATCTTTTGTGCATGCATTGTTTTAGTCCGGTGCAACACTGGCAGCGCCGCAGCTAGTTAGCTTAGCGTAGTGAATGGAATCCTATGTTGCCGGTTAGCATGTTGTGAGTAAAAGTGAGCCAACAAAAGACAAAAAAACAACCTAATTACTTGCACTGAGACAAAAAATGCGTTGGCCCACCTATTTACAGCCAGGGTAGACCGTGATAAGCCCTATTTCAACAAACGGTGGCGTATTCCTTGAACTATGTGTTTAGAGAGAGACACCACACTGGGAAAAGAAGAAACCTTTAGCTGGAGAGGGTGGAAAAAGCTAAGAAACGGCTTCATGTAAAGAGTGTTCTTCACAGTGTCACAGGCAGACAGTCATTTTGATTTGGGGATAAACAACAGTCACGTTAATGATTAGAGTAGATAAATGTAATGTTTCGCGGTATGTCGGTGTTTTAACATGGATGTGTTTACTACTGTTGCCAGGCAGCCTGCTTTCCTTAACTTCCGGTTTCTTCTTCTCTGCTACTTCTTGCTCATTCACGGATTATTCTGTCTGTACGTCGTCTAGTGTTTTGGAGAGTACTACAACAAACAATGCTTTGAGCATAAACGTCTCTGTGCGTGCTCGTAGGGCACTCGCCATCTACGGCGGCCCACGCACAATGTTGAGCGCGAGTATACCCGCACCTTTATACACCTACTTATTCACTCACTCCCCGTCCTATTATCTACTCCCCTGACACATGAAAAGTGGAAATTAGTATTAAGATAGTAGCTTAGACCCATAGATTACTGTACCGGGGTGCGGAATTATTAAATGCGTTAACGCTTGTTTTTCAGATCCTTAGTGCTTATTGGTATATTTCTTTTTAAAATTCTTTGCCTTTGTTTTCTGCAGTGATGGGACCAATCTGGTGGATTTCACCTTTGTGGAGAATGTAGTTTATGGCCACATCCTGGCTGCTGAACGCCTGAGGTCGGACTCCCCCATATGTGGAAAAGTGAGTAACTATAAAATCTAACACCGAGCCGGTTTAAAGGATGCTCTCTGTGAAATCATGTTGCTAGTCCCACACCTCCTTATTCAGGATCACAGTTCTCACTTTGCGAACTGAATTTCAAATGAATACGGTACATCTTAACTCTCTTACGTTTCACTTTCAGCCGTACCACATCACCAATGATGAGCCAGTTAGATTCTGGGACTTCATGTCTGAGGTGTTGGTGGGTCTGGGATATGCTGCTCCCCGCTACCACCTGCCCTACACTCTTGTATACGGACTGGCCCTGCTCCTCTGGCTGCTGGCCCTGATCCTGCGTCCTCTAGTGTCCTTTAAACCCACCTTTACACCAATGAGAGTGGCTCTGGCTGGAACCCACCACTACTACAGCTGTGACCGCGCCAAGCAGGACCTGGGCTACAAACCCGTAGTCAGTCTGAAGGATGGGATAGCACGCACAGTGCAGAGCTACCCTCACCTCAGACAAGGGGCTTGATGGTAGAATGGAGGTAAAGGCTGCTGAGAGACATGTATAAGGACGTACAGTTACAATCACTGAAAATAAGGTGTACCATTTGTGTGCCTTTTCAATAATGCCTTTTCAAGTTATGTACCATTTTTACCAGCAGATGGTAGCAAATGATTATGGTTTTGGTCAACACACTGCAGTCTGGTCTTTCCAAAGTTATAAAGCACTTCGTAAACAGTAAACCACTGCTTATGGCAACATAAATATACTGATCTTACACTGTGAAAACTGCAAAGACTTACAAATATTCTTGTTCCATGTTCACCCGTGTGCTGTACAACTGTTGAGATGCTGCTGTTAAATGCCTTAATGTATTCCACTAAACCATTATTCTCCTGATACAACTTGCATGAAAATTATTGTTTAAAATGATGACTGGCATTACATTACATGGCCAAACGTATGTGGACAGGGATGTGTATTTTTGGATGTGTTTATTCAATTTGGGATAGGCTCTTTGGAACAAAGCAAGCAGCATATGATAATATTGGGCCTTTCTTGTTTCAACCGAACCAAACCCCTGTGCTCAATGCAACTGTGTGGAAATGTGGAAAGCCTTCCTAGAAGAATGGAGGTGGCAATATATAAGCAGCATATTACTTTCTATAATTCAGAGCATATGTTCACCTTTTTTCAAGTCTGTCCTAAGACAATACATACCCATATGCACAATAAAACATTTTTTGGTTCCAGGGATTGTTTTATCCTGTCCATACTGGCCATGAAAGCATCCCCTCCTAATGTGATTCCAATGCAAGAATTGGGGGATAAAAGTTCAGCCAAGGCCAATATGAGGCTTTAGCAGACTGAAATAGACAAATCAATGGATCAAACCTACTGTGGATTTTGCACTAAACACACTGAAACTTTAAAGGTTCCTGATTGATAGAACAAAATCAGACTGCTAAGGTCTCATATTAGCTTAAGCTGGATGTAATGGATTTTACACAGAACAAGGGCTAGCTCTTAGTATTGGAATTGCATTAGGAAGAGATCGCTTCATGGCAAATGTGGACAGGAGGAATGATCATTTCAATGTATGTATGGGACTAATGTGTCTCCACATACTTTTGGCCAATTAGTGTAGTTCCACATACTGTATACGTGATTCACAAACATTGTTCCAAACACGTTGTACCTTCTCTCTGATACTGGAGTATCTCTGGTATGTGTTTCTACAAGTTACGCAAACTGTTAAAATAATATTCGACGTCAAATACAATAATGGGATGGGCAATTAAAATGCATAAGCTATTGTAATCCATGTGTAGTTCTGTCATTTTAATGATGACAAAGTTGTATAACTGGGCAACTTGTAAACACAAGAGGGTCTTATTTTCTCAGTATTTGTGTCGAATGTATAACTAGCTACTACAAAGATTTTGCCTTTTCTAGGTGAAGCATTTTTGTCATTCCATGTCTTGGTGTGGTGACATCAAGGTGGAGGTTAAGTTCAGATACTTTGCATTCTCATTTTAATTCTGTGCCAGCAGCACCTTAATGATTCACTGCTAGAGTCAGCATCACCGGGCAAGGCCGTCTGACTGGTTTCTTGTTCACAGTGAGAGAGATCCAGGTAGATAATAGAGTTGAGTGTCTTCACTTTCCAGTATGCTCACCACAGTGAAACTTAGCTCTCAGACTTGTTAATTTCCTTTCCACCCCCTCTCTCTGAGAAGTTGCGAAATCAATTCACACCCAGATTCCGATTTGAAAAGACTTTGTTAAATGCATGCGCAGCATGCATGAGATTGCTCTTTGTACTAAAACAATGGTCGGCTGACCTCCATGTTGTGTTTTCAAAGAGTGCATACTGTGGCCAGTCGCACAGAACGTGCTTTTTGTTGCAATTTGTTGAAGAAATTGTTGGACAATTGCCTGAGCATAGACTTGGTTTCACTTAAACAAACACAGACACAGTCACTCACATTGATCAAACATTTTGTTTGTAATAGGTTTTGGCTGCCTTTATACCTAGGTAATGTACTGCTAAAGTCATCATTGACTTGTACCAGACTCTGATTGTGTAACACATTTGATCTTCAAGGTGGTGGTTTCACATTTCTATGTACGAAAACAAATGAAAGTACTCTCTTTCAAATATAAAATTAGAATTCAATTAATTCCAAATGAGAGCGGCTTTTATGTTGTTGTTTTTTTATTGACGTGTGGGCCACTGTTTCTATTTGTTATCTCAGTTCAGTTGTGTGTGTTGTTCTTGATCTCATTTTAATGATGCGTGTGCGTCCTGGGTTTTCCTATCCAGTGAGCATGAGAGGAGCGTTCCCACAGGAGGTGTTGCTGCGAGACGCTTCCTTTATGTTTGTCGTGCTGTGCACCTTGTCGTCTCCCTCTTCCCTTTTCCTCGCTGGTTCTCAAAATTCTTTGTCAGACACCTGTACGACAGGTATGTGCTTGCCAACTCCCATAAATACAGCACAGGTGTAGAAACAAAAAATGAGTTCTTAGCAACCCCTATTACTTACTCACATAAACACACACAACACACACACATACACAACACACAAATAGATAAGCTTCTACTGCTCCACCCCACATCAACCTTCCTTGACTGGCTGGGCTTGTTAGTGGTCACGCCCGTACCTGTTCACTAGCACAGGGTGTAAGACACCTGTCACACAGAGAAATACTTTTCCTCAGCTCACACTCAGGGACACACTGATCACAAACTCGACTGAACTGGGTGGACGTTTCTCTGCTGGATATAAATTAAAAGAAGGTAGGTACTCTGGCTGCCAGGTGTATTATTCACATAAACATAATTTAAAGTATCTGGGTAGATTCTGTATTTAGAGCTTCAGTAATCGGCAGCTCTAAGAACAGAAAACAGAAAAGTAATCAATCATGCGACATAAACTGTTTGTTGAAAGTGTTATCTGGTGATTGTCAGTGTTTGCCCTCTCATTTTTCTGGGTGTTTCCCTGTCATGATTGCTTGTCAGTACAGTTGTCTGTCCTGCTCGATTCTTGTCTTAAACGCTCTTGCTCTTCATCGATCATTTAGTGTGGACGGTTGTGCTAAATAGGATAAATAGGCAATATGAGCACTCAATGTATTTGTTCTGTCACCAATATTGACGCCAAGGGATACTGTGGCGACAGGCTTTAGAAGGAGTGAACTGACAGCCCCAGGAGTTTTATTTTATATTTGCATCCTGAATTTGGCTCGAATTTTGCATACAATTCAGTCTGATTCAGATTAGGGTACACTCTGTATTTGCCTTTTCTTCTTCACTTCCAAGCGGAAGTGGGTTTCCCCTCTTGAGCAGATCAGTTTTGACTGTGAATAACTGAGGGGTCAACTCATTAGAGAAAATGTGTGAAAGGAAGCAATATTTACCCAATCACACAAATCATTCTGTGTGAGAATATTTTGTATCCAAACACAAAAGATCATATATGTGTATGTGTGTGAGTCCGTTCATATTTAGTCAACAGTTTGGAAAAGTGGTAGGACAGGATCATCTGCATGTCTAAAGGATAAGACTGAGGAATGCTTTACAGAGCACATGTTCTTCATGGGGGGTAGCGTGCGAAGGACAATTTTGAAACTAGGCTGTCTTAATAAATTGCAATTTACTTCAAATTGTACAATTTTGTTTAACACGATCTCTGTCTCGATGTGGTTCCACAATATTTTTCAGGTGGCCTGTCAAGATAACAGAACAAAGACGAGAGAGAAACATCTAGAGCAAGCATGTCAAAAGGTGAGTAGGATGACTGATGTGATCTGAATGTGAGACACCGTGTTTCCTTAACTAAAAGCAGAGGTCATCCGAGGGTGTGTCGCTGCGCCAGGCTGATGACTCTGTAAATTCTGATCTTCTGTCATTGCCTCGATTTTAATTCAAAATACTAGTTGGTGGTTGATTCATGTGGCGTGTGTCGGCCCAAAGGGAACTGAATATCATGCGAGCTATCAACACACCCGTCGCTATGGGCGGGCCATAGGGGGCCGGGCCCGCCCCCAAAAATGCTTGTGCTCCCCCACTTGAGGCACAGACCTCTTAAAAAAATTACTTTCATTTTATATTATTATAGTTGCTAATTTTGTGTTGCATTAATGTTGCATTCTTTATCATTAAAACATTAAAAAATATAAACAATGGTGTGATTTTTGTTTGATTGATGGGAATCTACACTGCAACAGCCTATCACGGCCTTACTAAAAAGAAAGTTAGGCTACGACGTGACGGGCAGCATTTGGGCCACAACTAACTGTTGAATCAGGGGGTGTGACCATAGTGACGGACAAACCCAAACAGGTTGCGTTGAGGAAATATCCAGTCAAAATGTTTGGTTAAAAAAACTGCCTTGCGTAGGCTACTCGGTGGAAAAGGACTCCGCATTTTGTTATGCCTGCACGAAATTCACATCTGTATCATCGGCCGCGACCTTCTTCCTTAAGGGGTTTAAGATTTACAGACAAGGGCTTAAATAAGCATGCAGCTTCAAATGACAGCAATGCATATCCTTCTGTTGACTGCTTTAAAATGCAATGTTTGAGAGATGCTTTTGGTGTTACATCTAATATGTTGTATAGTCAAGTGTTTTATGGATATTCATAACATTGCTTCTATGTAATGTGTTGTAGGCTATATAGGCTACCTGGTCATATTGTTGTTGGTTATGTTTAACGTGATGATTACGTGTGAATAGTATAACAAGAGTATATGATTATTATAAATATACATACTGTACGCTAATAATAATTGTGCCCTCCCATGTATTTCATATGCCCCCCTTAAGACTGAGGTCTGGCGACTGGTCTGGCTATCAAGCAGACTAGGATTAAGATTTCATTATGATGCAGCCTACACAGTTTGTATAATATCTCAGATGGTGTGTTATGTGTGTAATGTGACATGCACATGTTTGTGTCTCAGAGGTGGGAAAAGCATCCGTGTTCCGTACCACCAAAGTGCGGACCAGGCTGAGGGATGACAGCAGCTGGCTGCAGCAGCGCCAAGAAGCTCAGCCTGAAACCGAAGAAGAGAAACCATGGTAAGCCACATGTTTAAATAGGATTCTGTCCATATTATCCATCGCTCACTTGAATAGACAAAACCAAGTTCCTGTGAATCCATGCAGGTTAGCAGAAGTAAGGGCCAGATGTTTGAATGGAGACACTGTTGAGACCAGTCCAGTGTCGTCACCAACAACATCCACTCCGCCACCCACCAAGTCTGACGGCGAAAGGTAAACACCTGGTTTCTGATGTCATGGAGTTATCCATTGATTATTTGGAAACTTCCCACAAAACATGATTGTGCTGACAATGGCTCTCTGTTTTAAATTTAGATCACCAGCAGCAGGGTACCTGATCAGGTGAGACTAGCACTTGCACATTAGGTATCCAATTTGAGACTAGAGACCTAAATCAAAAGCAGATGAAAAATGGCATTTTGTATTTGGAAAAAAAAAAAGAATGAATTTACTCAAGCTTTTTGTTTTTCTTTCAGAGGCGTTTTCACTAAACTAGACAAGCCTGCTACACCCGTAACAACTAATGGCGTTAGGTAAGAGCTTCTCTTACTTGAAGAAGCAGATTTAGTGTGACTTGACATTCCTACATTAATGTGATCTGTTTTTATTTTACAGTGTTACGACGACACAATTCACCAAAAAACCTTCAGAGAGCTACAAGAAAATGTGAGCGTGCACACACATCAGATTCCCAGTTGACCGCTGGCAGCGGAGTGAGAATGTATTTTCATGAGCTGTGTGTGTGTTTGTGCTTCTGTTCCTTAGAGCCCCGCACACTGTGAGGCCCACTCAAGAGAACCTGGAGGACCAGCTTAGCAACGAGGAGCTGCAGAAACGGTAAGAATCTCCTCACGCAAAA
The DNA here is from genome assembly GCF_004354835.1 of Perca flavescens. Lineage (NCBI taxonomy): Eukaryota > Metazoa > Chordata > Actinopteri > Perciformes > Percidae > Perca > Perca flavescens. The sequence continues at coordinate 22,541,521 of NC_041340.1, forward strand.
GAACGCCATCCTATTTGAACCCGCATGGCCTTGAAACAAGAGATTACATTAACATCATAACCACTCATTTCGTAGGACGGAGGCAGCCAGCAATGTGCTGAAGAAATCTGCAGTCAAGCAACGGTCTTTTGTGCTCTCTGCTGCTAAGAAATTTGAGTACGTATGTCTTACGTCACTCTCCTAATGATAATCATAACACTCAACCTGTATCTGGAATTCTTAAATCTATAGTGCAGTGCCCGTTCAAAACGTGCCTGTTCGGAATGAGACGATTGCTTGGCCTGTGTTATTGCTGCTTGCTGCTTACTCGTGAACCACTCATCCAAACGACTACAAATTCCAAACTGCACTTCCTTGGGTCCTGAGCAACACACCTGCAATGACATAGTTGCGTCACATAGTTGTGTCACATAGTCACGGATACTTAGAGTCAGAAACACAGAATACACTCTGGTTCACAGGAAAAAAACACCAAGAGCAGACTTTACCATTAGGCAAGGTAGGCAACTGCCTGGGTCCCCCAAACAAATACATTTATTATGATGTTTAGATTTAAAAAATATTAAATAGCCTATGTTACTATTTTAACTTATTGTACCCCAAAATAACGTACAGAAGGCCCCCAAACTCCTAAAAAACGGTATACTACTGACTTACTGTGTACTTTTGCTTCAGAGTAAAACATTGTACTACTTCATTTACCTGTTAGAGAAAGGTTGCTGGTTACGTTGCAGATTCAGATTTTACTCACAAAATAAAACTAAAGTTGCTGCATCATTATTCATGAAACTGTCTAGAGTTGAAAACTCCACGTTGAACAGATGTGAAGTAAATTTAAGTACCTTGGTAATGCCTTTTTCACTCTTCACTTTAAGAAAACATTTGAATGCAGGATTTGTACTGTATTAATAGTTATACTTCGCTCCTCGTTTTTGTTTTATTAACCTCGGCTACAGTAGTTTGCATGGTTTACATGCAGTTTAGTGTCCCAAATTCCACTACGGCCACGCCAAGACCCGCCCTACGAAGCAGCCCGATTGCTTGGAGTTAGGCATTTGACTTTGAGCGGTTAAGGTTAGGACAGCCGATTGGTCAGGGGATAGGACCTGTACAAATGGGGTTACGTTACGGGGAATCTGGGACACTAAGCTCCACGTAGGCTATACCAGTTTGCAAGTCTCCTCTTAGCGAAATGCTCTGAGTGAATTTAAGTTGGATTTTTATTGTAAAGGGTAGAAATGGAAGAAGTGAAGCCAGCATTATGTGCTGCTGTTATCACTATGGCAGTTAGTAAAAGTGTTTTGGCCGTCTTGGCACGTCTGGGTCACGTTGGTTGACATTATAGAGCTGCAGTGTTTTTAATTTATCACGCTCGTAGTTTGCACGCATTAGCTCGGAGGGCTATCTTGGCTTAGTTTACTTTATTAGATTCCTTACCTTGATTCTGTTTACATCAGTACAACAGCATGCTGCGTGTGACGTCTCTTGCGCATGTGGGTCGGACATCCGGACTGAATCCCGACCTACTCACAGAGACTCCTGCCTTTTTTTAGTAGATAGATAAAAGAAGTGAATTACATATTTAAAAAACTTGCGACCCATTGAGAAATTGGGCTTTTGACTCACACGTGATTTCTAATGTTGAGAATTTAGGGAGGTATTTATGAAACTGTGTGTTAAAAAACCTCAGGTCTCAAGATACGCCGTCTGACACCTCATTGGTCAACAGCAGTCCATCATTTGTGGCTAAAAGGTAAATGTTCCCTCTCACATCCCTCTAAAACAAAAGACAAACCTGCAAGTCCAATCAAAAACTCTGTCTGTTTCTGTGTGTGTGCACGCCCAACTCCACACATGCACTCATGTGTGTGTGCACGTGTGCTTGGCTACAAATGTGCAGGGTGGAGATATCTGATGATGATGAGAACACTGCTACTCCAGCACCTGCCAGCACCACACCCCCCTCCCCTGTCGTCCCCGTCACATCTGCTGCCTCCCCGCCTGAGCCCAAAGCACAGAAAATGTAAGTCCTGTTCCATGTTTCCAGCGCAACAAGTGCTTTTGATTCCTCCAATTTCATTAATTTCTTGTGTGGTTTGCAGAGTCGACACCAACATTAAGACAGCTGTTGATGCAGCTATTAATAAGCCGGTGGCACCAAAGGTGGAGAAGGCCGCCCCAGAGCCTGTGAAGAAAGACCCCCCTCCAGTGTCTGTTGCAGTGAAAGACCCGTTTCTGAAAGACGTTTCTGGGCTGGTTGACACACCTCTGGTTAAACTTACCCCAGCATCACCAACCCCAATATCACCTACTCCAGCATCCCCTGCCCCGGCCTCAACCGTCCCACTTTCACCTGCCCCAGTGGCTGCTGTAACAGGGATCACAGTGAAGGCTGAACCAGAAATAGCACCAACACTGTCTCCAAAGCCACGGTCAGTTTCCCACTAACCAAAATCAGTGCTGCCACATGTTGTCACATATTATCAGTGGTGGAAAGTAAATAAGTAAATTACCTTTTAGGTACTTGTACCAAGTATTACTATTAAATGCTACTTTATACTTATACTCCACTACATTTCTAGGGGAAAATAGTGGTATTTTTTTCTCCACTATTAATATTTCACAGCTTTATTTACTAGTTATATTACATACAAACATCAACTTTATATAATATTTTACTTAAGTAAAGGATCTGATAACTTCCTCCACCGCATAGTGTTGACATCAGTAGGTCATATCTCTAACACTGTGACAAAGCACAGAAAATGTAAGTCCTGTTCCATGTTTCCAGCGCAACAAGTGCTTTCGGTTCCTCCAATTTCATTAATTTCTTGTGTGGTTTGCAGAGTCGACACCAACATTAAGACAGCTGTTGATGCAGCTATTAATAAGCCGGTGGCACCAAAGGTGGAGAAGGCCGCCCCAGAGCCTGTGAAGAAAGACCCCCCTCCAGTGTCTGTCGCAGTGAAAGACCCGTTTCTGAAAGACGTTTCTGGGCTGGTTGACACACCTCTGGTTAAACTTTCCCCAGCATCACCAACCCCAATATCACCTACTCCAGCATCCCCTGCCCCGGCCTCAACCGTCCCACTTTCACCTGCCCCAGTGGCTGCTGTAACAGGGATCACAGTGAAGGCTGAACCAGAAATAGCACCAACACTGTCTCCAAAGCCACGGTCAGTTTCCCACTAACCAAAATCAGTGCTGCCCCATGTTGTCACATATTATCAGTGGTGGAAAGTAAATAAGTAAATTACCTTTTAGGTACTTGTACCAAGTATTACTATTATATGCCACTTTATACTCATACTCCACTACATTTTTAGGGGAAAATAGTGGTATTTTTTTCTCCACTACATATATTTCACAGCTTTATTTTCTAGTTACATTACATACAAACATCAACTTTATATAATCTTTTACTTATTATATAAAGTATTATCTTTTACTTAAGTAAAGGATCTGAAAACTTCCTTCACCGCATAGTGTTGACATCAGTAGGTCATATCTCTAACACTGTGACAAAGCACAGAAAATGTAAGTCCTGTTCCATGTTTCCAGCGCAACAAGTGCTTTCTGTTCCTCCAATTTCATTAATTTCTTGTGTGGTTTACAGAGTCGACACCAGCGTTAAGACAGCTGTTGATGCAGCTATTAATAAGCCGGTGGCACCAAAGGTGGAGAAGGCCGCCCCAGAGCCTGTGAAGAAAGACCCCCCTCCAGTGTCTGTCGCAGTGAAAGACCCGTTTCTGAAAGACGTTTCTGGGCTGGTTGACACACCTCTGGTTAAACTTACCCCAGCATCACCAACCCCAATATCACCTACTCCAGCATCCCCTGCCCCGGCCTCAACCGTCCCACTTTCACCTGCCCCAGTGGCTGCTGTAACAGGGATCACAGTGAAGGCTGAACCAGAAATAGCACCAACACTGTCTCCAAAGCCACGGTCAGTTTCCCACTAACCAAAATCAGTGCTGCCCCATGTTGTCACATATTATCAGTGGTGGAAAGTAAATAAGTAAATTACCTTTTAGGTACTTCTACCAGGTATTACTATTAAATGCTACTTTATACTTATACTCCACTACATTTCTAGGGGAAAATAGTGGTATTTTTTTCTCCACTATTAATATTTCACAGCTTTATTTACTAGTTATATTACATACAAACATCAACTTTATATAATCTTTTACTTAAGTAAAGGATCTGATAACTTCCTCCACCGCATAGTGTTGACATCAGTAGGTCATATCTCTAACACTGTGACAAAGCACAGAAAATGTAAGTCCTGTTCCATGTTTCCAGCGCAACAAGTGCTTTCGGTTCCTCCAATTTCATTAATTTCTTGTGTGGTTTACAGAGTCGACACCAACATTAAGACAGCTGTTGATGCAGCTATTAATAAGCCGGTGGCACCAAAGGTGGAGAAGGCCAGGTAGGTTATATCTCTTAACACTGATAAAGAGGTTCAAACATTATAATGTCTGCCCAGATATTACTTTTTTATAATAGACTGAATGAATATCATAATTCTTAAGCAAAGTTTAAATGTTCCTTCATGTGGTTTTATTTGCGTCTGTTTGCTCTCATTCTTTTTTTTTATGTGTGTGATTGAAAGCTGCTCTGGAATTGTCATGTGTTTGTTCTATTTTCACAGCTCCAATGTTGACACGCTCACCACCTTGTCCGATACTCTCATTTCTTTTGGCATAAGTTCAACCAGGTACTGGAAAAAAAGATAAAAGCAGAAACCAATATGAAAAAAAAAGAAACAAAGATTATCATGTTTGTGCATCAACAACCATCTGATAATATGAAAGTGTTTTCTCTCCAGCTTTAAGGATGATGAGCCAGTGCTGGCAAAGAAAAAAGAAGGCTCAGCGGACAGTTGCACCACAAAGGACAGGTATAAAACGAACAACTTCCTCATTCATGTCATAGCAGAGTTGGCAAGAAAAGAGATAATGGCTAACTGCCACTGTGTTCGCTTCAAAGTAATCACAAAATAACCCACATCTCAATTCCAGGTGCCTAAAACTACCTCACACAAGAGGGTGTCCCAAATTAGACTTGATTAAAATGGGGTATACAAATCAAAAGCAGGTGCACTCATTTGTTTTCTTTTCACTGTCTGCAGTGTTAAAAAGGAGCCAGCTCCAGAGCTCAGCAACTGTAAAGCAATGGCAGTTGATCTCCTGGCTCTCGCTGATGGGTTTGTTAAAAATATATTCTAGCTTTTTTTTGCAATTACCCACTTTAAATTCTGTGAATGTTACCCACAAGGTGGCACTGTTGGACTTTTAATGACCCCCACCTCCCCCCCTCCCTCTCCCCTCCTCTACCTCAACTGGCCTGTTCTTGCTCTGAAATCTCCTCTGAATCCTAAATCCCCCTTTGTTCATCACCTTCTCCTCTTCCTCTCATCCTTCCGCCTCCGCAGTCCAGAGAAGTCAGCCAAGCCTGTTCCCCCCAGCCCAGGACGCTGGAGTCAGGATCTGCTTGGCGGACTAGACAGGTATAGGTAGAGAGCTCTTTTCCACCCAAGCCCCATATACAGACGTTATGCAAAGAATTATCCTTTCATCAGTAGAAAATCAATAGCTCCGTTGTCTGTAGCAAGCAGAGGCATTACCTTAACTTACCTTGCCAGAGTTAGATATACAGTTTCAGAGGAGCTTGTGCACAAACTCTGCTCTGTATTTGACTTTTGTGTTTGATGTCTTTAGTAAGTCAACCCCAGCAAAGACCAGCAGCAGCCTGGATCTCCTGGCTTATGACGTCAGTCCAATCAAAACAGAGGCACGCAGGTGAGAAAGAGACAGCCTTTTTATGGCCCTCTGCTCCCCATCCCTCCTTCCTTGTGTACCTTTTAATTCTTATCACTGCAGATGAAGGGGCCAAGCGTCCCAGCTCCCTGAAGTGCACCATTTTTAATAAACCCCATCCGCTTTAAGTTTGATCTATAAATCAGGGCTGCTCTACTTCCAGCATTCTATTTTAACCCCATGCACCGTGTTACAAAGTCGCAGATTCCTGAAGCGACTGAGTTATACTTTGAAAGAGAAAGCCACGTCTTATCTACGGCGCGACTGGAAATAGAAGAGAATGTGCTGTACTGATTAGTATTGCGGCTTTGTTTTGTCTCCGCCAGCCCCAGCATGCAGCGAATAGAGAAACAGACAGTTGAGACAGCCAAAGACACACAAATGTAGAAGGAGATGACAGGCTGTTCTTGAACAATTATCTATATATTCCAAGCTGTTCATGCTAAGAAATGCATTCTATCCAAATATGCCTTGTAATGACTTATACTTACTCTGCCTGTCTCTTTGTCCGCCAGCTCCACAGAGACAGTGACTATAACCACCAAAACTGTGATCATTACTGACAAAAGGTATGAGAACACACACAGAAAAAAGTCTGTTCTGTACTATATTCAGATGGTTTTCATGCTCGTTAAATAGTTCAGTGGGTTTCAGTCTTTTCTAATGGACTGGCATTGTAAATAGTGTATGAGAAGAAGCACACTTACCTTTACTTGCCCCCTTTACCCATCCCATCCCATCTTGCCATTCATCCATACACAACCCTCCTTACTTTTATATCTTGACTCCAAACAGCAAAGTGGACAGCGCAGATCCATGGAGTTCACATGTGACGACCACAGTCACTGAATCAATGTAGTGTATTTACTGCCGCGTCACATATGAACTGGTGCTTTAAGATGTCTGTGTTAAAAGTCTCTGCAATATGTATGCACATGCGTTTTAAAAAGTTGTTTGCTCCACCGACACTGAGTGAAAAGAAAAAAATAATTTGTTAAAAAAAAATAGGATTCAATTGTAAAATAGATTTTCACTCCAGTTAAATAGGCAAATGAAGTTTAATGGGGTTGATAAAATGAATTGTTTAGAAAGAATTTCTTGTTAGTAAAATATGTGATTATTAGTTTTTAATAATTGGTATAGAATAAAATGGGGTTCATTTTAGGTGAAACCTGAAATACACAGATTTTGCCATTCAGCAGCAGAATAGTCTTTGAATCTGTCAAAGACATCCAGATTCTGATTGTGCTTGAGTTTGGCCCCGTTTCCTCTGTGTTTCTGTTTACCATTCAAACTGCATTCAATCTTTCCATTATGAGTCAATGTGATCAGAATTCCTCCGACACAAGATGGGCCATGCTGACAATTGAGAGTGAAATCAGTGTGAAATTGTTTTTCAGCTCGGCTGATCCGTTTGATCCATATCCGATAGGGACCACATCCTCTAACAGGTAATCATATTGGTTTGGAGCTGTGACTGTTTTCCAGCCAGTCAGATAGCATCTCGGCATGCATAATGCAGCAGTTTCTCATTATGAGCCACTTTTCTCTATTGCAGCTCCTCTGACCTGCTCAAGCCTCTCGCTGATATTTCCATCAACAGGTACTGGAATGCAAATTTCCCTTTTTCTATATTGTAACCTCTATTTGTAGCACCGATACGATCATGTTACCAAATTATATCGTAGGGCTAAAACTGCTTCGCTTTGTCGGTTATTGCAATACTTATTATTCATTCATAATCAGCAGCTATCATAACACACGCTGAGCACTGTGGCTACACCTTATTGATTTTTTTTTTTTTTTTTTGTTATTTCCTCAGTGTGTCACCTACTTACGTGAAGAACAAAGATCCAAGTCCAAAAACAAAGTAAGTTGCACTCATCCAACACCTTCTCTGTGATCAACTATCAAAAGAAAGGGAAGTGGGGCTGCACCTAACAATTAGTTCTTTTATCATTTAACTTGTTTATTGTTTTTTGACTAATTTATCTATCGTTTAGTCTAAAGGCCAAATAGACTTCTTCAAATTGCTTATTCTGTCTGACCAACAGTCCAAAACCCAAATGTATTCATGATGATATAAAGTGGAAAAGTATTACATTTGAGAAGCTGGAACCAAAAATTGTTTGGTATTTTTGCTTAATAAATGACTGAAATTATTATTCAATCAGCCAAATTGCTTGTGATTAATTATTGATTAATCTTAAACTAAGTTTTTAACTAAGTCAAATTTTCCTAATATTTCCTAACAGTGACATGTTCCCTGTGTGCAATATCATGCAACAAAGGTCTCCAGCTGGACTCTGGAATTCTGAAATTCTAATGTTTCCATCCCATTTTTTTGTTTGTGTGTTTGTTTGACAGTATTAGCAGTAATGCGTTGGAATCCCTCGCAGACAACGTCATCCCTATCAGCACTGACTCCACAAGGTATTAAACTGAGTTTAGTGCATAATTGTGTTATGAATGTATGAGTGAGACATGCAGGGGAAAGAAAGACCGTGGACCTGCAGGAATGATTCTCTCAAAGTGCACACATTACAGTCTGATATGCTTGAGCTGTCATAAAGTGTACATCAACTCTCTCTCTCTCTCTCTCTCTCTCTCTCTCTCTCTCTCTCTCTCTCTCTCTCTCTCTCTCTCCTCCAGGCCTAGCTCTCAGCGGTCATGGGCACGCACATGGGAAACCAGCACACCTCAGCAGGCAAACAAAGAAGAGAGGTGATGACACACTTTGATGTACTCTTACACTTCCACACAATGCAGTCCACTATGTTTCATTCATCTACATGCACCCATCTATGTCCATTACGTGCTAAAAAGCCTTTCAATGTATGTCCCCTCTCAGCGAAGAAGATGTACCAGGAAACCAAACTGTAGATCAACATACGATAATCACATTTGAGAGAAAGTAAGTCATCCTTTTATTAAAAGCTTCTTTTATTCCCATAACCTCCTTCCCTTTCACTCCGGTGAAGTAACTCGGCTTTTGCAGCATCTATTCACTGAGCCAGAAAACATTGTGCACTGGTGCTGATGAAAATAGGTCAGATAGGCTATTTGTTACAACTTTTCCTCACAAGTAAACAGATCCCCTTCCAGCCTTTTTTTGTTTTCTTCTGTCTTTAATAATATAAAGAGTGTGAATTTGTCATCCTCTCATGCTCTCATGTCTTTGTTTGTGCTCAAGGTCCAAGGAGAAGGACTCCCCTTGGGACAGGTGGACATCACCCACTGTCTATACTGTCACTAACATTACAGGAGAGGAAGAGGAAGAGGAGGAGGAGGAGGAGGAGGAAAGGTATCTCTACTGTGGCTGGGCTCATTAAATTAATATTAAACCACTTTATTTTTTACAATTTCAGCAGGATGTCATTATAGCATCTTAAAATTCAGTGCCTCTCAACCATTTAATTGAAAGCAAGCTAAATACAAGTTGAAACTTCCTCCCGGCTTAGTCAGAGAATAATCAACTCCTTCTGAACTCGTTATTTTTACTTTATTACTGTCACTTCTTCACCTGTACTGCCAGATGTTTTTTATAATGCAAGAATATCCTCTTCTTTGCAGCCCCGTGGATACACAGACAGAGACAGTGACAACCATCACCACTATCAGGTTTGAAATTCTTTAAAACTCACCTCTTATGATCAAAAACTGGGGAGATCAGAAGGAATTGAGAGCGTGAGTGGCGTGTAGGTGATGTTTACCATTACAATGCATGGGTGAGCAGGGCTCAGAATGAGGCAATGCTGCTGTACAATAGAAACAGACCACACCTGGACAATAAATCCCGACCCCTCTGGGGGAAGGCAGAAAGATCAGCCTCATACACTTATAAAAAGATCAGAATTCTTGCTCACTGGATAGAGTCCAGTTTATTGACTTCTACAGCCTGCACTAAAGGTCTAATATAGTTTTCTTTACTTTCCAGGGAGATACACAGTAATCCACAGCCTGCTATGGATCGGTAAGTTTATGATCTTAATGTCAGTTACAGCACAATGCAAGAATACTTTCTCCAGAGTGTTATTTTCTACTATTTGGTCTGTTGTTTGATTTTGTAAAGACACTCTCCTTTAACTGGAGCTTTTTGTCTTGTATTTTGGTACTGCATGGAAATCTATGAGTGGAAAATGTTTTTCATTTATTGAAATTAAATCAAATTAAATTTAAAATCGGACGCAAATCTTCTTATTATTAGGTAATCTAGGCTTGTTTTACACTTTCACCGGCCATATTGGCTGTTGTCTGAGTTTGTAACACAGCCGTCTTAGTTGGGGGAGAGATTTAGGCCAAAGCGTGTGGGAACGTGACTTAATACTGCAGTCTGGATCTAAAGTTACCTGCGACTCCTGCATGATTCCTGGTTAGACAGACTCCTGTCTTAGTTCTATTACTGAAGTTTAATGTGAAAAGATCTGCTCTCCCATTGTCTTTCAATTTGCCCTCATTTCCTCCCTCTAATTATCAGTCTCCAGATGTCAGATTAATGATGTGAATTAAGAGATGTCCTTTTGTCAAATCACAGCCCGTTAAACGGCATGCCATTAACAAGTGATGGCAGAAAATGATTACCTCCTGAGTTACATTTGACAGATGTAGAGTCCTTCTGTATAAGCCGTCACACTGCCGTTGTCAGTGAGCAAAAGATGAGACTAATGCTGCTGTACTCTGTCTCCAGTTATGAAACCTATTCCAGGACCGTGATAGAAGAAGACCAGCGTGTCCAAACACCAGAACCCGAGGCCAAAAAGTGAGTGATTTTTACAAACTAGACATTTAAATGAAAGTGACGGCTAATATTTAAACTATGCATAGTAACTCACTATTTCCTTCATCTGCCTCTACTCAAGGGGGTTTGTGTACGTGAAGGAGTATGTCAATGCAACAGAGCTGTCCTTGCATAATGCCAGAGACGCCATTGATGGGTAGGACTAATACATTATTTACCCAATCAAATAACAATATTGATTGAAAGAAAAAAAACTGCTGAATAAACCTGCCACCACTGCTCTTATGATGACTTAATAACTGCTCTTTTTTCCCATAGTATGTCAGATTATTTGACATCAAGCTTTGCCAGTTCCTCCTACAGCAGCCCTTCCTTTTACTCCAGGTAATAGCACAATTCCCTAAACCTGTTTTAAACCAGCTATAAGCCGAAGCCCTTTCTCCCCCTGCCTTGTTATTTCCATTTCTCACGAAACTAGATATGTGTAAGCAGTAGGGCAGAAACTCCAACAAGCCTGCTCATTAGGAGGCTAAGCAGGGACATCAAAGGATTATTTAAACTTACTAAATTCCCTTGCACAGGACAGAAAGGGTCAAATGTTAATATACCAGACAGAGCTGCAGATGCATGAGAGCTGTTTGAGTCAGTGGCCAAACTAACACGTCTCAATGGTTGTGTCTCTCCAGTGGCACGCTGTCATCCGCCTGTACCTTCTGCGGAGAGCCAGTGGACGGTGATGCCAAGATCACCATCGAGCACCTCAATATCAACTGTCACCCCACCTGCTTCAAGGTAGTTTATCTAACTGCTCAGATACATTTCAGCTGAAGATAAAAAAAGAGGTATTTATTGGACTATAAAGTCTGCGAAGGGATTAACCTTGAAGAATTTAGCTTTTTTTTTCACCTTAAAAGACATTTTCTTGACATTTTGGTAAATGGGCTTATTTGCTTTTTTGTAGAGAGTTAGATCAGAAGATTGATATCACTGTCATGTCTGTACGGTAAATATGCGAGTTATAGCTTAGCTCAGCGTGAATACTTAAAATGTCCATTGTTTAATAATCAGCCTACCAGCTCTAATGCTTAATAAGGGCTTTAATATAATATTTGTATATCTTAATTGATTAATCAGTACATATAACAACAAGTTGGGGTTTTATAATGGGTTATGTTGCAGACCCTTTCTTGGCCACAAGCAGTCCCTTCCTTGACTTGAGTTACTTACCAGGCAACCGTTGGTGGCTCCAGGAAGTACAGGCTAAGAAATACTCTGGCACATAACTCCCTGTAAAACCACACCGTGTCATTTTTACATTTTGTTTTGTTGTACAGATTAAACAAACGTAGGATATAACGTGTTAATTAGTGAGATATAGAAATGCTAGTAAGGGGCGCCCGGATACCTCAGTTGGTAGAGTGGGCGCCCATATATAGAGGTTTACTCCGACTTGCGGCCCTTTGCTGCATGTCATTCCCCCTCTCTCCCCCTCTCAATAAAGGCCTAAAAATGCCCAAAAAATAATCTAAAAAAAGAAAGAAATGCTAGTAGGCAGATTTTGTTTTTTAACCTATGGCCAGAGCCGAATAACCGTAACCCCTTTTTCTGTTTTTATGCTGAGCTACGCTAATGAGTTGCTGGCTGTAGCGTCATGTGACAGACAGACATGAAAGTGGTATCTTCTTATCTAACTCTTGGCAATATACAACCAATACATAAATTTCCTAAATTGTCAAAGTACTCCTTTAATATTTTTAACTTTCTTCCTTATTAGTTTTTTCTACAAGTCTTTAAATACAAGTATATGAATCAAAGGTCTCACCAGTTAACTGTGTTTTCAAAGCTGCAACAGTTTTGTATACTGTGTATTATGGAGCAGTACATTAGTATGAGAGAATTTCAAGGATAAAAACACTGTTCTTCACTGTATTTTCTCATAATTACATTTTTCTCCCAATTTTTCAGTGCGGTGTGTGTAGTAAGCCAATGGGAGACCTTCTCGACAGTATGTTCCTACATGGTGGGAAAGTCCACTGCGAGCCCTGTTACAGCAAAGCCTTGGACTGATTATCGAAGCTGTTCAGCAGCCTCTTATCCTCAGCTCCTTCCCTTCATGTTCATTTGCATATAAATTGAGAACCGACAAAGTTTGGACTGTGTTTGGTTTGAACTCAAGAATGACGTGGTTTAGGGTGATCAAAAAGACAGTTATAGTGAGCAATATGGCTACTTAATGTTGATTCTTACATTAGGTTAAATTTCTATGTTATACAAGCATGTGTTGTTTTTTTCCTGGTGGTGAAAGCTATATCTGCCTCAGTAAACTATGAAGGATATGTCTGTACAACATGATGTGTTACATACAGACTAATACTGGCAAGTGGGGAGTTATATTTTAGCAACAGCGGTTATGCAAGAAAATGACTTTATTACAAAATGTTTACTTCTTTTGCTCTTCATGATACAAAATAGTGTGTTCACATGTATGATGCTTTGTTAAAAAAATTAAAATGACTTATAGAATCCTGGTATAAATATGTTATGTAAAACGTTGTGCCAGCAGACACAACACTGTCAGAGTCTCAAGCAGTTACACATTTTAGAAAAGCATGATTAAAAAAATATTGCACATAAACCTGTTTTTAGCATCATGTAACTGAAAAGTTAGGACAATATTATAAAGTATCTGCCACAGAAATGCATTAGATGAGCTCCTGAGAACTACTTTTCAAATGCAGTGGTGAGTTTCCACAGAGGATTTGTGCTGAACTTTCCATTTGCCTTTCTCCACTTCTTGGTGAAGTAATATTTTCCTTGCATAGTCACCTAAAAAGCTGTGTACATAAATGTGACTTTAGCTAATACTGGCCATCAGCTACCTGCTGAGTAACTGGAAAGAAGCTAATGCACTTCATTGGCTACTTTCTTGATAGTCTTCACACGCAGTTAGGCAGAGCTCCCTTGGCCCTGCCCCAGTCCAATGAAAATTTGCCTCCCATGAGAATGTGCCTCTGTGGAACAACTGCACTGCATGCAGTTAATGTTAACAGTGCAAGGCGGAGCAAGGACAATGATGGCACCTCGGTTATAGTAAAAAAGCGACTTGAAAATATTAGCATATAGCACTCCAAAACATTATTTTCCCATTACTGAATTTAAATAGGTTATAATGGAAAATAGGGATAAAAGCCAAATATATCATGTCAGCTAAATTCAATATCAAAATATGTTATGGTAGAACTAAACTGCTCATAAAGGTAAAGGAAGTCTGCTTCATTCCCTCATTTAAACAGAGGGGATGCATAATATGGGACACCTCTGTAATCCTGGATGCGCTCCATCCTCTGTTCAAGGCCTGTGTCAGTGTTTTCCTCTGGCTCTGCTCACAGCAATGTTTTGGATGTGCTTCCACAGCAGCGAAGGGTCTGACTCGTTATGTCTTATCAGGGACTCCAGCCCCTCTGCTTGGTCCAGGCTCTGCCAGTAATCCTGGGGCCATATTTGCAACCATCTGCGGACAGATATACAAACGGATTAGGCTCATCACAGAGGAAATTTTAATTAGACCATTAATATAGACTGATGTCTCTCCCCTTGGGACATTGTTATTCGCATTAAAGTACAGAAAGTAGAAGGATTTCACACCTGGCGCAGTGAATAATTTAAGACAAACTCACCCATCATCTGCAGGTAGGTCTTGCACTGGTCCATACCCCGGGCTGGGCAGGGGGCACCCCATGTGAGAGTTGTTGGCCATTTTAGGCTGAGGAGGTCGGTTCTTTTTAGGGGCTTTCCTATATGCTCGTTCTGCTGCCAGTCGTGCATTCTCCTGGTCACACACGTAACATTCATATCCATTCAGGTAGTTGGGTTTACTCATGTCATTAACCCCCCACTCGCGGGCCTCCAGAGCCTCCAACAAACGAGTGTTAGTGATGCGGCTGGGGTTCTTGAACTCTAAATATTTTGCATATGCATCATCGTTCTCATCGAGACGTTTGAGGAATTCACCGAGAGCTTTCGGTGAGGGAAAGTTATTTATGATGATGACGGAGTGGTCGTTGGGCATCCAGTCTGCCACCACAGAGGAGCCTCGGTAGACAGGCACGCAGCCCTGATGGAGAGGCCGCCACAGCTTCTCGGTCATGTAATCTGGACACAGGCCGTTCTCCAGTGCCAGGTGAAACTTGTAGCGCGCAACAAAATTCATAAAGCCGGCCTCTTCACCGGTAGCTGTGGCCGTGTCCTCTAGGTGTTCAGGTAGAGGTTTGTTGTTCAAGCATTTTCCGTAGGAGTCCACCTGCAGAGAGAAAAAAACTCATTAATGTTAAAAAACCTCATAAAGTGAAATGTTCATGCCATGGGACTTTTAATGTGACACTGGCACACTTTTAATAGTCTATATTTTTTCATAAATCCCTGATAAGACATTCCTAATTGAATTTTAACATTTCATTCCCCGATGGGGATTCAAAAACATCCCACTCAGGGCTATATTTACAAAGCATTCACAGAGGTCTTACTGCAGTTGAGTGCTTGAGGATTAATAATTTTGACCTACTGATCTATGTGCACAAAGTATGTGCAAGTAAAAAAAAAAAAAATGAAATAGGAAGACTCTAAGCAACACATTTTCAGAGCATATAATCCAGTTAATGTTTATTGTAAAGAATGGCTGTGGTAGGGTTCAACATTAAGCAGACTATTAAAAATGGTATTTAACAAAGCAGTAATGTGTCTTGACATTTATGCAGAACAGGAACATAGGCAAAACAAGACAATTGCACAAAGAGAACAAATGTCGGAGGATAAGAGCAAAATAAATAATATATCAACAAATCACATTATAGTATTTTACAGTATTTTAAAAATAAAGGAATAACTGGTACCTTAGACCAATGACATGAACATCTATAAAGTCTTGGTTTATTTTATATGCAGCAATGCTACCGCATGTGGATCGTGGAAATAAATTCCTCCTCAGTTATAAAAACTGGAAAATTCCAGCTCACTAAGAATACATCTTGTATATTTGAATGTATTAAGGATAAAGATAGTGCCTTGGGATGTAGCATCTCATTTCCGAGGGGTATATAGGAGTCCTAATAAACCAGGTCCTAAACTGAAAACAGCCACACTCATCTATCATGCATATTTGTAAAAATGGCCCTGAAAAAAAAACACCTCTGTACTGTACCTGAATATACTTCATGAGCTCCTGGACATATCTGTTTCTGTCTGACGGTACATCGCAGTGAGACTGCATGTAGAGCACAGGAGCCAGGCCCTCCTTCCTCAGCCGGTTCTTCTCCTCCAGGGACACGACCACAGGCTCCAGCAAGTAATCCAGAGAAGGCAGCCACTGCAGGGTCAGAGGATAGTCAGACTCCCTGCGAAATGTGGCAGTGTAGTTGAACAGCCGGATTCCCGGTCCATGGGAGAGGACGTAGTTATTCATGGGTGACTCTTCATGGAACAGTGCCCAGGTCTGGTGGCGGAGACGAGGGAGCGGCGCCTCATATGCACGAAAGTCTGTTCCATAAAAGATGATGGATGCTGTCCGTCTGTACAGCTGGACCTTGAAGATCAAACTCAAGATTACTGGCAGAACAACTTCAGACGGGGATTATTATTAATTTGAGCATGCATCGTCTCTCTGTCTAAGCCAAGAGTTTCAGCAGAAGGCTGTATGAGGATACATATTTCTGGTACCTTGCGGTTGCTTGTGACCAGGCAGGAGGATGTGGCACAGTCAATGCGTTCGGTGTCACCAGGGAAATGTGGGAACAGTCCTCCACTCCACCAGAGAAGAATGGGCAGCTCCTTGTTGCTGCGGCGATCATGGTTGCCAGGTCCTCTGTATGAACTGATGGAGGCGAACTCCATCTCTGACAGAGCACTCTGGGGCTGGAAGGCTCCTCGGTCCACTGCATCCAAGGCCTCCATGGGAAGTTGATCATCTGGAAAGGAGGCAAAGGAGACCCAGACCCAGCACAGGACACCAAACAGCCCCAGACACACACATGGAACCAGCCTGCCCCTACCCGCCATCTGCAAGGTTGAAAAGAAAAAAGAAAACAGATTTTTCAGAGACTTGCAATTACTCGGATAAAAGTAGGTCACAATTCAAAACTACAAATCGATTAACTTTCTTATCTGTTTAATGCAGGCGTGATTCCTAAGTCTCGCAAATAAACTCACGCCCTGTTCTGGTGCTCAAACTTCGTTGAACAAACATTAGCAATTGACCGCAACATTTCAATCATACGTGCCAGTGCAGTGGTTTATGAACATGCACTAATATCGAAACTTGCACCGTATCCTACCATTGCCACTGAAGCAAACGCATGAAGGCGCGTTTTTTGGATTCTTCAAACCAAAAATATACCGCTGTTCTCCGTATAAACTGGTTTTGAGGATTGGTGATAACAGAGTGCAGCAGTTTGTTTATCACACAGACACAACAACCGGATTCTTCTTCTACGTTTAAATGCTTTTCTTCTTCTTCTTCTTCGGGTCGCAAAGCAACCCAAGATGCACATCGCCACCTACAGCTCCGGAGTGTATAGTGCTCTATTACATGTCTGTACTGCAAACATAGACTGCAACATACATTTCGTTCATATTCAGTTTGTACGAATTTGGTCAAATTTGTTTTGGACAGTTATTCTACTAAATTATGTAAAACGATAACTTTAAAAAGAAAGATTCGTTATTTTCGTATCACGGGTCGTATGCTAAAAAGAGGTGTATGTACTAGGTAATTGCAGGGTTTGTCAAATCTTGAATGCTCTAAAGGGCACCATTGAAATATATTATCCTCTGCTTTAAACATTGGTGTGAATCTTACTTAAAAGTATGGAAGTATCAAGAGAAAAATTTACTAGGCTACCAAAATTAAAATACTTTATATGAGCTCCATTGGTTGTATATGTATATAATATACAATATAGGGTATACAGTATACCCTATATATATATATATATATATATATATATATATATATATATATATATATATATATATACATACGATTGCATTAAAGTTTAGGTAGAATTTATGTACTTTATATACCTTTGGGTAGTTTAACATATAACAATACATCATCCATAATCTTAATCTGCAAAGTGACTACAGTAACTAAAAAAGTACAATATTTCCCTCTAAAATGTAGTTTAGTAGTATAAATATATCAGAACAGATATAAATAGCGCAGAACAGAAAAATACTCAAGTGAAGTACACGTCAGGATGTGCAAAATACATTTGTACAGTACACCCATATACTGTCTATGAGTACACTTCACAGAGAAGAGAGACTTTGTCATCATTTGATGTTTATCGACAGTGAACTTTACCGGCTTTGGGACCTTGGCTCGTCTGGACGGTGTGCACGTGCAGCTTCTCGACGGGGGCGCGCACGTCACGACAGTCATCTCAGTCAGATGTAGGGGAGGAGGGCAGACCACGAAATATTAACTATTAGGAACAGGGTGAGTGAAAACACAAGTTTTTTTTTTCTATTTGTATTAGATGAATTCAATTGTATATACATCACCTCACTGCAACAGTTTTATGTTGCTCTTAAAAATAGTTTATAGTCGCACACTGAGGCTAACGGTTAGCCTGACCGTATAGAATGTCAACAAGCCACCACACTAGCCGGATAGCTTGTTAGTTGGCTGGGATGCAGCCGCTACACAACAGTGTTATTGTCTGCTGCAATATAGTTTTTCAAAAGCCTTTTCAATTACCCGTTTCGGTTCCTAGCTAGTTAACTTCTGCTCTGAAGCACATTCGCTGAGACCATCGACGAAGCAGTTTTATCAGAGTTTTTAGCTGCTGTCAACAGTAGCATGTTTGTGGTCGTGTCAGCTCATGATCCTGACTCGCCCCTGTTGTTGTGGCGTAGGACTCCAAACACTGCACCTGTTATATGTCATTAAACTGATGTATTAAATTATGTAGTATAATGTTCATGTCCCACGCTATAGCTGGTAAGCATATAGCTAGATATGTAGGGCTGGGTATCGTTCAAAAATCTTCGATACCTGTACGATACTTTTTTCGATACCAATTTTATAAAATCCATTTTAACAAAAATAAATAACATTACACATTAAGTTAATACAAATCTTTTATTTGTTAGCTCATTCATACATATGTGACGCACACTGTAGTCAAGCCTCTCAAAATACAACAACACACAAGTGAGCCCTTTCCTAGGATGGTGAAAGCATGACCCGCCCAACTCTGCTTCTGATTGGCTAGTACTCGTTGCCTTTGTTGGTTGGATTGGTTAGGTTTAGGCATGATGGGAGTGATATTTTGTGCATGACTCTACAATGTGTAGACAGCCAATCACCAGCATTATCAAATATTATAAGCATGCTGCATGCTTATTGGCTCACTAACGCTGATGAGATTTACTCAGTACTTTTACTTAAGTATTGGAATTTGGTATTGAATGACATTTTTCTATACTCAATACTATGGAGGTGATTCGGTCCGTGCGTAAAAGTATCAAATATTGGTACCCAGCCCTATACGTGGGTAGGTTATCATGAGTCAGTATTACTGTGTAGAGTTGGGTCAGTTTCTGTTTTTACTGGTCCGGTCCGGTGTACCAAATTAAACCGGTTTGATTGTAAACCGGTTGAACCGGCATTTGTCACTATGACATAATCTGGCAAATTAAAAACTAGCCTACATTAGAAAAAGTTTACACCGACCCAAGCTTATATAATAGTGTGTCTTGAAGTAAACAACAAGGCTGTAGTCTTTCAGCTCAAAGCTCCAACCAGAGACCTTTGGTAGATATTTCGGTCCTTCGCCCCTGTCATTCATCCCTGAAACTAGTCAACCATTACACATCTCCCTTTCATTTGCTGTCAGTAAAGTTCATTTTAGGTTAAATGCAAATGTTGCTAAACCAGCAGTCTTTTCCCCTAGGTATTTACACTGAATCATCAGTGAAGTCAAGCCCACAGACTGTGTGGCTGAGAATTCAGTACGTTTCATTTCCTATTCCCCAATAGTGATTTTCATTTCCCTTTAAATGTGTAGTAAATATCTATTTTTGCATTTCTTCCTCTTTCTAGGTTAAATTGACCCTGGTCTGCCACGTGGTGTGGAGGCCTTGCTGGGTGGGAGGAAACATGATGAGCGGGAAGAGCCTGCTCCTGAAGGTGATCCTGCTGGGCGACGGTGGAGTGGGCAAGTCCTCCCTAATGAACCGCTATGTCACAGACCGCTTTGACTCCCAGTCCTTTCACACCATCGGTGTGGAGTTCCTAAACCGGGACCTGGAGGTGGATGGGCGCTTGGTCACTCTTCAGATCTGGGACACAGCAGGCCAGGAGCGCTTTAAGTCCCTGCGCACACCTTTCTACCGAGGCGCCGACTGTTGCCTGCTCACATTTGCTGTAAACGACCTGCAAAGCTTCCAGAATCTCGGCTGCTGGAAGAAGGAGTTCATGTACTACTCGGATGTTAAAGACCCTGAGCGGTTCCCTTTTGTGGTGCTGGGCAATAAGGTAGACATGGAGCGGAGGGAGGTGGGGGAGGACGAGGCACGGGCCTGGTGTGAAGAGAACGGCTGCTGCCCTTACTTTGAGACCAGTGCTAAGGATGACACTAATGTCACAGCTGCATTCGAGGCAGCTGTCAGGGAGGTTCTGGCTGCTGAGGACCAGATTGACCATACACTACTGAGTAGTACTATCGATCTCCATGGCAACCGCAAAACCTCTCGCACGTCTTGCTGCTGATTGGTCAGGTGGGATTCCACCTTGTCTTAATTTATTTATCTAAAATCTGCCCATGGCAGTTTTGAGAGCCAGTAAAGATATTGTTAATGGTACACATACTGTAGGTACAAGGTATTGAGTACAGTATCCCCTAAACATAATGTGGATAAGATGCAGCTGCCCTGAGGAGGGCTGTGTAAATGATTCAGCTGAATTATTGCTCTAACCAAGGTACAGGCACACTGTAACAGGCACACTCGTCCTTCGTACTATGTCTGCTTTCAGTATTGTTGCACAAACACATTTTCACCCAGTGTCAGTTTTGTCTGCCTATGCAGGGGTTGTATCAAATTGTGCTTTCAGAGCATTTATTTTAATTCAAATGTTAAATAATACAGTGGATGAGCGCAACCAGTCCTCTCTTGAAGAGCACACTCTACACAAGAGCACACTTTGGCACATCAACATACAGTTGTTCTTGTAACTGCTCAACAGTTCGTCCATGAGCGGATTTTTTCTGGGTTTTAAATGGACATTGAATACAACATCACATTTTCTTGTTATCAGCTCCTTCAGCAAAAGTGGAGAGCTAATGTATTTTCTGGACACAATCCATGCAGATCTTATGCATGAGAAGCCCCAAAAAACATAATGATGACCAATATGATTTGAGGTACGAGGAACTTAAAATACTGCTGCTTTAAAAAGCAGGATGACCGTGTTTGTCTTCAGTGGGAAGGGAACTGTAAACTTTCATTTCGCAGCTCTGCCTGTAAGCATTGGGTACGCGCTAATGCGGTGCCCTTATTCATTTGTCTATTATATGTATTACCACTGCACTACTGTGTAGCTGGATGTTGCAGGTGTACGAGCTAGGCATTATTGGATCATTTTTATTTCCCAAGATTTATGTACATGGGCCTGTTTCAGTGTTCAGTGTTTCTCGAAGTTAAAACGTAATACTGCTTTTGCTGCTGTTGTTGATGAACCGCTGTTTATTTTTCTGTGAAGGACATTTCTATCTTCCGATGTGTTTTTTTTGTTTGTGTTTTTTTGTTTACGGACGTGCGATATTCTGTTCGATCAAGGGCTGTTTTCCTGATATATAGTGGAGGTTGTTATTATCAGAATCAACAATCATTTTCATAATTATGGCATGTTTGTAATCTCGTGCCTGCCTTGTTGATTGCGCGTCTGGCCTCAACATTCCAGTCCTTTAACCTATTTTGAAGGTCTCCTGTGCTTTCCTGATATATTAGTCAAGTCAATTCAATTTATTTATAGAGCACATTTAAAACCAACCTAGGCTGAACAAAGTGCTGTACAAAGCTATATTATGTTATAAAAACAAAGGAAGACAATACAAATATAGACACAATGAACATCATACAAACAACACACTTCTATACAAATATACAAATGTCCCTAAACCATACGCCAAAGAATAAAAATGTGTTTTAAGATGAGACTTAAAGATCTCGACAGTAGAGGAGGACCTAATATGAATGGGAAGTTTGTTCCAGAGTCTCGGGGCCACAACGGAGAAGGCGCGATCACCCTCCTTTTTTTTTTCATCAGAGACTGTGGAATAGCTAAAAGGAACTGATTAGACGATCTTAGGTTCCTGGAGGAGTGATGCAGGGTAAGAAGATCAGCAATATATAAAGGGGTCAATCCATGTAATGCCTTAAAAAGAAGTAACATTACCTTAAAATCGATTCTATATTTGACCGGTAACCAGTGAGGAGAAGCCAATATTGGGGAGATATGATCCCTCCTTCTGGTACCAGTCAACAATCTAGCCAGCCACATTCTGGACAAGCTGCAGGCGTGATAAAGATGATTGGCAAATCCCAGAATACAAGGAATTGCAGTAGTCAATACGAGACGAAACAAGAACATGAATAACAATCTCCAAGTCACGACAGAGGAAGGATTTTAGTTTAGTAATAGTCCTGAGATGAAAAAAGCTACATTTGGCAACAGAACTAATTTGTTTGTCAAATTTTAATGCTGGGTCAAAGATGAAACCTAGATTTCTGGCAAAAGGGCGCACACTTGAGGCTAAAGTCCCCAAATCTTTTGAAAGTTCGTCAACTGAATTTGGGGGGCCAAATGCCTTGTGCTGTCTGTCCGGTCCTTCTAGGTCTCAGCTGAATGTGAAATAGCCTGAACACAAGGATAGGGTCATTACTACTAATGCGTTGTGCACACATTAGTATCACCTCTTCTGTCCATTCTTAACAGTATTGAGTGAAACGTATAACTAAATATTCTGACAACTTAACAATGTTTACTCGTTTTCAGCTGGATGGTACTTTACTTTTATTTAAATATTTTTAAATACAGGCTCCCTTTGGTTTTACTATCGGAGGGCATTGTTTTTGCCTGTATGGTTCGAAAAAATAATGTGCTGATATTCAATGTTTCAAACTAAGTTTAACATGGTTTAAAATCATTCTCATCAGGATTTTGATTGCTGCTGAAACAATATTATATTGTGCTGTCTACTCAAACAACCAAACCTGTTGCATAAATAAGATGAAGTATTTTCATCTTCTGAATGCAGTCACCATGGTTCTTATTATAATGCATGTTCTCATACCCATTTTTCTGTTTTGTTGGAGGTCTTGTGTGTTCTCTCAGCCTGAGATTTGCCTTTTAAGTCAATAATTGCATCATATTTCAATGTGTGCAGACTAATGGTGAACATTGCAAGAGCCTCACTGTGAAAGTATCTAATCAGGTACAGTCATATTTACTTATTACATGGTTCTTTGGTTTAATGTAGGCTTAAAATGAACAGCTTGTTCATATGATTACTGTAAAGATGTGTTGAGTACTAGTACTCACAGCAATATGAGAGAAACTTTATTAACTGTTTACGGAGTAGGGCATTGTAACAAAATCAAGCTGGTAGCCTACATTACGTCAAAGCAAAAATAAGGGCTGTTAGCTTATGTGTCAGCGTTAATGTTTTCTGGATTAAACTGAATACTTTTTCTTTACTGTACTATTTCAGTTTTGATCCGTTCAGATAATGTAGCCTATCACAGTGTTTATCTGAGAATCAGAGGGTACTTACAGTATATAAACTGGTAGCATAACCCTACAGGATGTTGCTCTCATGATGTCATATCACTGCAACCCTGTCTTGTCAGTATTTTTTCTTTTTAATGTCACTGTAATATTTAAGAATGTAAAAACGTATTTCTTTGGGCTGCCCATATTAATGGCTTATGTAAATTGCAAAGGGCATCATTTTATATTAATGTACAAAATGACACTGAACGTCTGTCTCACCCTCAGTGCTCAACCCAAAAGTGTGATTAAAGCTGTGTGAAAGACTGTTCATCTTGATTACGTGTTGATCTATTGGACAACTTCCCTTAACTCCTCTTTTTGCACTACAGAGGATAAGACTGGTTGTGCCAACATGCTGGCAAAGCGATAAATACTCTCCAGTGCTTGGCTACAAATAAAACATGCGACATACCAAATGGAGACACTATCTTGTCTGTGGTGTTTGTGCTCATGCCTTGAAAATTCATTAAAGTAAATTGCCTTAAAAATGACAAACTATTTTTAAAACTAAAATAGGTCACTCAAATTATTCGAAATACCTCAGCTCTCCACCTTTTGGCAGTCTTTTCATCATTAGGAAAAAAAAGCCTGAATATTTGCAGTAATAAGCAGCAGTGTTTAAACAAAGCATTACTACATTTTTCAGCACAATCATGAGTAAAACAGGTCTTTAATTTTAATCCCCAAACGCACCTTGTTTGAATTTCATCACACGAAAGCTTAAATGTCATTGAATGACCAAGTATGTGTGGGAACCCAGGACACAGTGAACATTGTTTATTCCCTCTTCATTAAAAAGGAAATCAATTATGCACCGCATACTGTGAAAACAGACCTGGGCAGAAAATAAAAAAATAAATCATGTCTGCCATTCAAATTAAATGTCTGACTTAAGGAAATATACAGAAAGTATAGATTCTAGAGACACTGGTCAAATGCAGAACATTATAGGAGATACACACAACATATTGAAGTGTCATGGCTCCCAACTGCATTTGTACCATTTTACGACTTTATGTGACACACACTAGCCTATATTTTAATGAAAACATCAAAATAATGAAGGGAATAAATTTACCAAGTACTATAAAGTTGTACACTTCACAAAACAATAATTGTGATGGTCATCATGAAAAGCTCCTGCTGCGAAACCAGAGGCGCTGTCAGGAGATGTCAGATGTGTCTGCAGGGTATGGACAACCCAGTGTCCCCCCTCTGTCACTCTGCAACCTTCCAAACAGGTCAAAGACTCTCCTCTCCTCTTCCGTCCTGTGCATCAGCTTCCTCAGGTACACCTGGTTCACAGCTAAGTGCAGACAACAGTGCACCTGTGGACACAAGAGGAGAGAATACAAAACACCTTGGCCCCTAGTTATGGCAGAAAGCCAAGGATGGAGCGCCAGTTAAACACTGTGACACTACACCACCAGACACCGCACTTCCACACAGGCTACAAACAAAAAGATTTTCAGAGGCACTCTGCACAAATACTTCAAAAGAATATTCTTTTTATTATCAAATTTTACCAACACACACAAAAAAAAAAAAATCATCAAACAGCCAGCTGCCATTTGACAAATCCACCACTCAGAGCTGGGTAAAGCTTACACCAAATGGAATAATCTACCTATTATGCTGCAAAGGTGTTTGTTAGTAATACCCAAAGTGTAAAAGTGGTAGTAAATTCAGCTACGGTAAGTAAAAAGATGTGTTATACAATAACTACAACAAAATTCCTAAAGAATAAGAGACAAAACAAAGCTGTCCTATCTCTATAAAAGTACCTCAGTCATGCATTAACAGCAGGGGGGAGTCGCACCTCAACAATGTGTTTAAAGTCTAATAATACGAGGTCACTCGATAAGTTAGCACCTAGTGCTTTTGCCATCTCAAAATTATGAGAAATGATTTTAGACCTTTCTAGATCAAAACTAAACAAGTATGTCCCTTTGTCAGAAAGAAACTATTCAAAATGCATTTTAAATTCCTTCAGTCCCCCTCACTCTGTCTGACTCCATCACTTCAATTATTGAGAGGGAGGTGGGGGTCATGCAGCAGCATGTGGATGTGTGTGTGTGTGTGTGTGTGTGTGTGTGTGTGGTTGCTGTCCCAGAAGAGCTGCATTGAGGCTTTAGAGAGGTCTAACCCTCTCTTTGTCTGGACGAACCTCTCCCTTGACATGTAATATAACCCTTAGCAGAGACCCGTAGCGCCGGTGGCCCCAACAACTGGCTCCTTATTGGCTAGCTTTTAAAACAGGCATGACTCCATTGTTGAGGCTTTTCTCCAGCCCGTGAGAAAAGTCCTGAGGTCAGCGTGAGACTGCAAATGCGCGCTTGTCTGCCACCATGGCGACCAGATGTGAAGGATGGCAGCCATGGTAACCTATAATCCCTATTCTCTGCAACAGCTGCATTCTAGCAGCACATGTGTCGCAGATTGGTGGTTATTTCTTACATGTTAATTTATTAATACTGTGTTATTTGTATTTTGAGTGCGACGGGAAGCAGAAATGAATTTTAGACACGAACGTCAGCAAGCAACAAGAGGAATAATTTACAAATATTTTGGTGACATGGCATAGGAAATACTGATTAAGACTCACTGCATGTACATGCAGCAGACGCACCTCACACACATAAAACAATAAACAATAATATTCTTTCCAACAAGTGAAGTAAAAATACAAAGACAACATTTTTAAGAGTCTGTGACCAGAGGTGGTTCTGTGCAGATGATGTGGGAGGAGAGAATTGTTGCAGTCCCTTTAAATCCCCATGTTGGTGGTGAAGTAGTGATAGAGCAGACAGGAAGCTGGTGAGCCTAACACCGTGCACCTATGCCCTTTCTCCCCAGATACCGAAGAACCGCAAAGTTATAGGTGGTTGACACAGTATAGGTCAGCTATGGAAGGACAAGCAGAGACAGGGAGTGTCAGAAAACAAGTGAAGAGGAGAAAAATCCACAAGAAACTCTAGAAATAAGAAAGAAATTATGATTAACTGCTAATGGCATTCATTTGATAACAGATACCATCTGTATAACAGCTTCTGTAATGGAGCATGAGAGTATAATGGGTGCACCATTTGCCTGGCTGGAAAACCACCAGACATTACAGCACTATTATGATGTTTGTGTCAGCTGAGAAAGAGGAACAGAGAGCAATAGTACAAAAATCATCAGTCATGGAGGCCTAAGATGCCTCACCGCCTACACTTTGAGCGTCACTAAGTCACATGAGCCATATAACGCTATTGTACCCCACTGTGGAAGCGCAGCCAAATTGGCCTCGGCTGAAGCATAATCACTCACCAGAGCCAAGAGAGTGATGCCTGCACCGGCGAAGGCAGCAATGTAGAGGTCATAGGTCATTCGGTACTGAAAGGAAATAAGAGATTTGCATTAGTGGTGATGACGTGTCTTCAGTTCATGTCAGGTAAATAGAACATGACTGTAGAGTGGCAATTATTCCCTGGTTCTTACCTCTCTGGTCTTGCAAACAGTGGACAGAGTCATACCACAAGCTTTGCCTGGCACTGCATTCCATGGCAGGAGCCCTGTTAAAAATCAAATTTCTTTATTCACTTCTATCTCTTAAGCATAGAGACAATCGAAGGATAAAAATGGCATTATTCTATATTTTTCTCATTGTCCGCAAATCATATGAAAAGACCAAATGCAACAATGTTTTTGTTCATTTTTAATACTTTTTGACGTCCCTACTTCCCATATTGGGCTTTTCATGGAATTTGTTGATATAATTATCGAGAGAGCCTCATTTGTTGTCATCAAAAAGGTGTCGTGTTACCGTATTGTCTTGCATCAACACAAAGCTGGTTGATACTCGCTGGGGTCTCGGTCAGAACATCAATGGTGTGGCAGGTGGCATCCATGTTATAGAAGAAGTAGACAGGCAGGGCGGAGAAGGCAAACACCAACAGCCACAGCACAGCCAGTATGTATGTCATCACAATAAACTGTACAAGGAGGGAGCAGAATAAACACAATAAACTGATGCACATAATCTGAGAGTGTATATATGAGCAGTGACTCAGATAGTGACCACGTTTACTTTTTCTCTGATTAGCTTTACTTATTATCGCACTCTCGGTTCTCCTCCTCTTCTACCAACCACTCAAGCCACCCCCCCCACTGCTCAAACACACACTGTATGCTTATCTTTGCATGTCCCCAAAGATTTTTAGCAGCTTTAAGATTTTCAGCTCAGCACCCACCAGGGAGTGATATGTGTATTAATCCCATCCAATCTTTCCAATCCCCTTTACTTGTCCCACTCCGGGCCCTCTCACCGAGGAGCTGAGGCATCGGCCACACATGGTGCTCCTGAACTCTCCAAAGGTTTGCTTGGCAGCGCTTGTGGTGTAGAAGCCCTCGGCCAACAGCACGATGCAGTAGAGGAAGAAAAAGGAGGCCAAACCATAGATGACATACTGGAAATATTGGATGCTGAGAAGAAAAGAAAAAAAAGAAAAAAAGAAAAACTCAGGGTTACAAAGAACCTAAACCTTCTGAATAGACACTAAATCCTCTGAAATCCCATCACAAGGTTAAAAAGATGACACTAATGATGGAAGCTTAAATGTACCACTCACATGTAGGCGAGGGTGATGTAGTCCTGAAGGTTACGGGCAAAGTAAGTCTCGATGAGTCTCTCTGTCTCTGTGAGTGCCTGGTGCCCACAACCGCAGAAGAGGGCAATGCCAGAGAAACACAGCAGTGTGGCGACCAGAGAGCAGTATGGCACCCCACCCAAACAGCGCATACAGCAGTCATAGCAACCTGTTAGTTAAGACGCAGCACCATGAAAGTCAGGGCACATAATTAACTGATGCAATATGACAGACAGGCTTTGTTCCAATGTAAATGGAATGAGCCTAAGCCCAGTACAATGTAGGGTAGGTGTTTTCTTGTAAAGCATAAGACAGTGAAGGAAAAAATAGAATTTAATTTGTGCTGCTCGGAACTAGGGTTGCAACTGATACCATTTTCATTATTGATTAAATCAATAATTAATTTAGTCTGTCAAAAATAGTGGTTAAATGTCAACCGCAGTTTCTCAGAGCCCAAGTCGACGTCTTTGAAAGTCTTGATTTGTCCTACCAAAACGAGCCACTACCCCAAAGAGAGGCTTGACAACGAATGATATTGGTGAAATTAATTTTCTGTTGACCCGCAATAATTCAATCAATATTTTTCTGTTATGCTGGATGAGTCACAGAACTTCCTGTCAACAGTTTCCATAGTGATGGTTGGATTATCCAGAGCAGGAGGAACTCGGGCATTTTGTAATGGTGTGAACATCATGCGGAATTCAATTGAATTGGGTTGGAGGCAGAAATCTTAGCGATCTCAAAACCTGGGCACAAAAAAACTGAAACTATCTGCATACCTAGATAACAACTAGAGGTAAATAAGGTTTCATTTAAAAAGCTGAGCCCAGCCACAGCTGTTTACACTTTCATTCCCTTACATTCTCTTATACTTGGCAAAGCTGTGCATTCTGCCGAATAGTCATGTGCTGTTTGAATGGATGCCAAAGGGCCAAGAGCATGGGGATGTGTCTGCTCTGACCCCGGCTCGCACCCTGACTCCATTCACCACCCAACATGGAGAGTGTGAGAAAAGGGGGAGGACGGAGAGGAGAAACAAAGTGAAAGAGAGAGAGAGGCTGCTTTTGTGACTGCAGAGACAACAGTCTTTGTCTCACACCATCATGGGGGTACAAGGGCCACCAATGTCAAGCAAACAAAGGCCAGAGGAACCTCTATACCACACACACACACACACACACACACACACACACACACACACACACACACACACACACACACACACACACACACACACACACACACACACACACACTTCTGGGGAGACATGGGAACAAGACAGTGATAGTGGGGAGCTGTCTGTGCTGGAAGAGGATGGAAAAAGCAAATCTATAAACAAACAATGCAACTGTGTGCATGTGTGCCATTACACGCTTGCAAGCGTGCATCCACACAGACACACGCACAATGGAAGCAGACAGACTGGTTGGTACCATTACAGTAAACACAGATGGCAGGAGGGGCAAATAGATAGCTCTTTAATTGAACACTTCTACATGGCTGTGTGTAGTGTGTGTGTGAGAGAGAGAGAGAGAGAGAGAGAGAGAGAGAGAGAGAGAGAGAGAGAGGGGCAAACTGGGATTACTGTCATTCAGATGGCATAGTTTTACTGCGGCATGGAAGAGAGAGTTTTAAAATAAAAACTGTGAGAAAACTAGCAAATAGACAGATTGTTGCAGTGTTGTCCCATTAGGTGGGAAATAGCTGCATTAAAAGTAGGTCACAAAGGTTTCTGGTCACCGCAAGTAGACTACAAGTAGCTAAACAGCATCAGAACTTTAAACATCACACAGTCCAACCAGTATTAGCCCACACGCCTTGAGATACACCTTGTACCAATTAACTAATTAATGACATCACCAGCCCGAACAAAGAGCGGAAGCCCTCTGAACCAAGCTGCCCAAGGTCTCTCTGTGACTCAAATGAAAATACACACCTCGTTTGGTACGAAATGCAAAGCTGAGGCCAAGTTCGGTTTTTTTTTAAAATTGAGAACGATTACGACCGAAAGCAAATGCGACAAGGCTCCTCTGAAAGTAGCCCTGCCATCTCGAGCATGAAATAAATTTCATGATATCAGTGGAACATCAGCCGGTGAGTAGCCGACCTCTAAGTGACAAAAAAAATAAAACATTGATAACTTCTGATGCCCTTTCACAGTCCCATTCATATCGGCGTGCAATCACATGAAAATAAAATGCAGATTTGATAATGTGACGTATATTCTATATGCTAAAAAGCTAATAAGTGGCTGGAGTTTCTTACCCATGTCTGGAAGGATGCGTTCAGGACTTGTTGGCTACTGCTGCCTGCACTGCAGCTGGTCTGCTGATGATATGCGCAACTGGTCTCCGGCCCCCGTATATCAACCTCAACTCTCTTTCTGTTCCCCCAACAATGGACAGACCCGCTGATGACTGCAAGTGCAATCTTAGAGAAACAATGTCGCTTTTCAATGAACTTCGAGGCGGAGAATAATGAGGAGGTCAAGGTTCTTACGCTCCTCAGTTTATTGTTGACGCATATAGAGAGAGCAACTTGCAACTTCTTATGCAAATAGGCCTACAGAAGAGGGAACGTTTCTCTCTCTCTCTCTCTCTCTCTCTCTCTCTCTCTCTCTCTCTCTCTCTCTCTCTCTACCCCCCCCTCACACCATATTAACAAACCTTTCCTCCACTGTGAGTTGGTATCACACCTCCAGGGGATAGAGTCATTGGTTCTTCAAGGCCTTCTGCTTTAAAAGCCCATGGCAAGATTTTCAGCCTGATAAACCAAACCGTGGATCATGCAGATGGTCTATGGGAATGATGAGACGCTGTTTGTCCATGAACAGTATAGGTGATTTGTCTGAAGTTACACCAACAATACGAGCCTGTGGACAGTCAGGTGATCCTTTTACACTTAGGAAATTAATCAGATACTACCAGTTTAACTGCAGTGTTTGAGATACAGTACTGCACATAGAAAGATCCCAGCTGGCAAAACCGATATGCGCTTTATCCTTTATCTCTTAAATAGGTCTATTTACTCCTGGAATGTTCCTTTTTTATTTTTTTAAAGCAACGCTTGAAGTGGCATTCACAGACCATGATTATGTGGATTACTCAAGTCAGATAATGCCACTTAAGCCTGTAGTTGAGGGGTATTTCCCAGCATCACTACATCAAGTTTCTTTGATAAGAAAAACATCACTGTTATTTTAATTAGACTGGATTGTTATGTCATTTGTGATCATAAAACCCCTGATGTGTTTCTCAGAAATAATCCACTAGGTATTTGGGTTGGTGCCAGCTGTTTTCTTTTGGCCACGTCAGATCATGCAAACCCTCAACCCCAAAAACTGAATTTGATTAAGATGAGATGAGCAGAGCAGAATGCAACAGGGAAGTATTACTGATCTCAGCTGACCTGACTGTGACTGAGTGAAAGACTGTCCTCTGATTCATCTACACCCTCTGGCAAAATACCAGAACTAAAGAGTCAGATTTGGCTTCACCTGTGTCCAGTAGATGGCAGGCTTTCTCCTGCCATAGCATTTTTATTTTATTTTATTTTATTTATTTTTTTACAGTAGCAGGTACATACGTTTTCTCCCACAATACTATTCATTTTCTTAAGAAAAGTCAGTTTTGTCAAAAAGAATCTATTTAAACATGATGCTCCAAAAATCCAATCTGTAAGGATGTTAGACATTTTGTCAACCAGGTAAAAAATTTCTTTTTTTGAACCACAAAGGTTTTAATAGTGATTTGTACATGTTTTAATCTAACGAAATATGTAACTCCTTATGTTAAAAGGCTTCTTTAATTTGTCACTTTGTTATGTAGCCCTTTTATTTCCTCTGTTATTGTAGTTAGTGTCACAGTACAACTCTCTTTAGATTATTTATTTTGGAGCTGCTAGCTCATAAATCCTCAGAGAAACACCACTCGTGTTATACAAGCCTTGTTCTCCACTAACCAGGTAGGTGTACATTTTGTTTTACAACCTCTGACTCGTGGCTTTCCTCCTTTCCTCTAACACAGGTGTATCTCGAAAGGATCGCTCAATAGTTTATTATACCCGCAAGGACAACACAAAGCATTTTATTTTGTGAAAGCTAAGACAATTAGCCTGCCCTCTTTGTGTAATTGTTTGTTCACAGATTTGTAAACACATTTTACCCTGACTCATTCATACTTTATGCATCACTTAACCTGGTTTTGATATCTCAGTTGTTCCTGCAGCTTACAAATGTATCAGAGCAAGTGCCTTTTTTTTAAAGATTTCTTTGAACACAGTGTGGTTTCTCTCCAAACATCTGTCATCAAAACAACAAGCTGTAGGGTTACTGGGTGCAGTACAGTAGGTTTTTCTGCATTTTGGGTGTGATCCAGCTTTGTGAGTGAGAAGCAATGCTATCGGGTAACAGGTGTGAGGCGGTGACTTGAGATGGTGGTGTGCCTCTCACCTGTCCACAGCTGCACTCCACCTCCTGTGGTCGTCTCAGAGCTGCTTCTTGAGAGACTTTCATCACCTCACCACCGGAGGAACATTAAACCCCTTTATGTGTCTAAATACTTTTAGACTCCCCATCGCTCTTGAGTCGGAAATCTGAGAAAGACCCAATCAACTTAGTGGACCATTACCTCAGTCTTCTTCCCACTGCAGGCGTGATGGATAATAATCCCTAAAGATAGTGACTGTAATACTGGTATTTTAGCAATGCCTTGCTGTGATGAGCTTTTATCTTATAGTGGCTAGTACTGTAAACGTCACCTGTGTCAAATTACAGTGTTGTATATTTTTCTACAAGTCCATGCTGGTAACTTCAAATACTTCACTTATCAGATCAACTTTTTATACGCTTTGCTGGCAGCTTATCAGGAAATATATCCTGCTTTATTTCCACAGAATGTCGCAATTTCACAGTGTTTGAATACACTGTATCAGAATAATTCACCGAATTTGATTATCAAAATGCAAGAAGCCTTTGACAAATATTCAGAGTGTATTTAATTCACAGGCTGATTTCATCCTTGACAAAGTGCCAGTGAGGATTAAACACATTGCTTGCTTTATTCTGTTAGTCATCAGAGTAATATTTGTCTTTGAGCCTGAGTGGAATCTCATTCTCCTCAATGTGTCCCCTCTTGTTCTGTTGTAGACTTCTTCTCTTCTGCTTCAGGTATAAAACAGCTGTCGCCACAAGCAAACATGTGGACACCAGCATCATACCCAGGCCTGCAAACAGTGTCAGCTGAGCAGATCTGGTGTCCTCCACCTCACAGATGGGGGCCTTTGAGGGGGTTTGAACCAAGTCAGCTGTCCCTGTCCAGGTGGGCGCCCTGTCTAAGTGGCAGGGCCCCGTGCTCTCATTGATCAACAGATTAACCCAGACGGTGGTATAAAGTGGAGCTGGTTTCCCCCCATCTCTGACCATAATGAACAGGTGATGCATTCCCAGGTCTTTCTGTAGAAGTTGCTGAGCTACGGTGATGTTCCCCGTCTTCAAATCCACCCGGAAGGGGCTGCTGTTTTGCGCTGGCTTCGGAGCCACAACGGTGTATGTAATCTCCGAATTCAGCCCCGAGTCCTCGTCGACGGCATAAATCTTTGTTACTATGGTGCCTGCAATGGTTGCCGAAGAGACAGTCTGGCATGAGGAGTTGCTGCTGGGAAGGATCACTTTTGGCTGGTTGTCATTGATATCCTCCACAAAGATAGTTACCCTGGCAGTGGAAGTCAAAGCGGCTGGGTGCCCACGATCGGCAGCAAGCAGGTAGAATTCATAGCGGTCGTCTGTCTCGCGGTCCAAGTGGGTGGTGGTGCGCAGTGTCCCCTGGGTGTTATCCACAACAAAAGGTCCACTGCTGTTTACAACGTGCAACTCCGTTTTCCCATTCTCTCCTTCGTCTGGGTCCGTCACCCCAACCCTCCCCACCTGGGCAAACGGTGGTACATTCTCGGGGATAAAAAATATGAAGTGAGGGGTTAGAAAAACAGGTGCATTATCATTCTGGTCCAGAACACAAATGGATACTGTGGCCACTGACTCCAAGGGAGGAGAGCCGCTATCTCGTGCAAACACAGTGATTTTGTGTACACCCTGCTGTTCCCTATCCAGAGAGGCTGACACTGACAGTTGACCTGTCACAGGGTCAATGTTAAATATGGTAGACGTGCGTTTGTCCAGCCTGTACGTCACCCTGCCGTTTGATCCAGTATCTGCGTCTGACGCCGAGACCCGCAGCAGTGACATTCCTGGCTGGTTGTCTTCCTCCACCTCCAGTTGGTAGTGTGACTGGAGGAATTGTGGAGCATTATCATTGACATCTGCCACCAACACCCGGATCACACGCCTGGAAGGAGTGATCACAGATCCTTCGGGTGAACTCCCATGCACTACCACAGAGATATGATGTTCACTTTTCATCTCATAGTCTAGGGGCTTTGATGTGGAAAGCAGGTATTTGCCATTCTGTGGGCTCAAGGTGAAAGGCACCTCGCTCTCAATGGCAAGAGATGAGCCTTTCAAGCTGCTGTCACCATGAAGCTCTAAAATGGCTAAGACGGTGGGGGGCTGGTTCTCTGGTAACACCACAGTCTGGTTTTGATGCTCCGCTATGAACCTGATCTTGAACGTCAGCTCTTGGTTCACCTTGGGGAGCACGGTTACGGTTACCTGAGTGTCTGCTGGGGGGCAGTGATGGCCGCTAGCTAACACTTTCAACAGCAGCTCCTCGCTGTTGTCACTCTGGAGGTCCTGTGTTAGTCTGATGTACCCAGTGAGGCTGTCGAGGCTAAAGAGCTTCTTGGCCCGCTCAGAGACTTTGGGACTGAGGGAGTATACGATGGCGGCATTCGGACCTGAATCTGGGTCTGTGGCTCTGACCTGAGCAACCAGCATGTTCTTTGGGGAGTCTCCGGGGACGGTGACACTGCGGGGGCTGTCAGAGCTGAAGCTTGGACAGTTGTCATTGACATCTGTCACTGTGACTATTAAAGTTGCTGTAGCACTTAAAGGCTCTGAGCCACAGTCGGTGGCCACCAGCGCCATCTGATACAGGTCCCGAGTCTCCCTATCCAGAGCTGTTTGCACAACCAGCAGGATGACGGGTTCGTCTTCTTCCACCTTTAAACTGAAAACTCCAGCGGAATCTTTTAGGTGGTAATGAAGCTTGCCGTTATGTCCGGCATCCCTGTCCTGAGCCTGGTCATCCAATAAGAAACTGGTCCCCACAGTCACGTCCTCAGACACCCTTAGGTGTATTACACTGTTTTCAAAATGAGGTGCATTGTCATTGATGTCTTCTATGATCACAGGGAACTGTATAAGGTCTCCTGAGGGCCCCACGACAGCATTGTGTAAAATAATGCATTCCTCAGCTTTTGTCTCCTCGGGGCAGAGGGCCTCGCGATCCATCTTTTGCTCAGTGGTGTAGAAATTCCCCGTGTTTTTGTCCGTCCACAGATACTCCTGTGTCAGGAGCTGGTAAGGAGGTGGAAAGTGTTTACTAAGTGAGCCCACCAGAATACCAGGCTCCTGTTCCTCTGGGATAGAAAACTGGACAGAACCACACATGATCTGCTGCAGATGTACCACAACCAGCAAATTCTGATGGAAGAAGAAACAAACTGTGAGAAAGTAATTTTTTTTTATATTTTTTTTGGCTATTTTTTTTGGCTATTTTTTGACTGTTTTTATGTTGCACTTGAAACTGACAGTATAGAAGTTTTCCCTGGTGGAGATAAGGTTCCCTGGTGGTGATAAGGTTTAAACTTCATGCCTCAATGACCCCTTTTTGAAAGCAGGCAACTGCACAATGAAGGTAATGTGATGCCCCTCATTTATCTCCAACCAATTACTCTTACACAACCCAACATGCACAAAAAACAAAGTAAATAGCAAAGCATGGGTTTGGCTTTACAAAAATAAAAATCACATTTGTATATATTTCTGCATTTTCAAAAATATTTTAAGTTTTTTTTTTTTTTTTTTTTTTTTTTTTATCTCCTCGGTGCCTCTACAGCTATACTAACAAATAGCATTCCAGTTACACCTTTTCTATCAATCTGAAACACTGACACAGTAATTAGACACCATCAGAACGGATAATCCTTGCTTTGCTTTTGACTCACTGACCTGCAGTAGTCCAGCCCAGTTCATATTATCAGGAGTCCCATGGCCCATCGCCGTCACACATGTTACCCAAGTTCCCCCGGCAGCGAGTGAACGCTGAGGACAGAGCCAGCAACCTAAACCTGTGCAGCTAAAGGCATAATTCATTACATGCCCCTCCTACAACACTTACCTAGCGTGTCAGGCTGACACAGGAGAAGTCAGAACAACAGGTTTACCTGCATGGCATGAATACAACTCAAGAGTTGCTAAATAATAAGCAATGAGTAACCATGAGGCTTGTGTACATAGCCTGCCATAAACTGTACGGGACAGGGTTAATGTGCCATTACCAAATGTGCTTACACACCTGTCTTTATTAACACACCTACCACCAGTTTTTTTTTTTTTCTCCAATGTTTTAACTGTCTCTGAATGTTTTTCCTCTCAGATTTGTCTTCTGAGTCTTTTTTTTTTTTTTTTTTTTTTTTTTTTTTTAAATGTAAGATTATTTATTTATGGCATTTTATTTGATAGGAGAGCTTAGACTGGGGAATGACATGCAGCAAAGGGCCACAGGTCAAAATTGAACCAGCCCGCGGCGAGGTCTAAACCTCTGTACATGGGGCGCACGCTCTACCAGGTGAGCTATCCAGGCACCCCTACAACGCATCTTTTATAAATAACACCAAAAGCTGTGTTAACAATGCTTCATGTTTCTTGCTGCATTCACATGGGAACATGAATGTAAACTAGAAAATGCATTTCCTGCAGAAAATGTGTGTGAATGCTGAAAAGCTGAAGCTACACTGCATTGCTGGCTTAAATACGCAAGAAGTAGTGACAATAGTTGGAAAAGTGGGAGTGGTTTTAATTAGTATGAATTTCATTGAAATGTTGAACACCAATAATGTGGACAAAGCTGCTGAAGCAGTATGAATAGTTGGAAAAGTGGGAAATAGATTAAGGATGCGAATTAGAGTAAGCAAGGAAGGAAGTTCAAATGGGAGTTTTAGGGTAAGGACTTAAATGAAAGTGATAAAACAGTCATAGTATGTCAAAAAGTGAAGTCATTGTATGTAAAAAATAGTCATAGTATAGCATGTCGAAAAAAAAGTCATAAAAGCATGTCGGAAAAAAGTCCTAGTGTAGCATGTCAAAACAGGCATAGTATTTGATGTTGAAAAAAGTGATAGTCATGGTATAGTATGTCAAAAAAGTCATAGTATAGAATATTGAAAAAAGCCACTGAGTAGCATGTCGAAAAAAGTCATTAAAAAGTAATAGTATGCTATGTCAAATAAAGTCTAGAAGAACATGCAAAACAAAAAGGCCAGGCCTGGACTGGGGATTGAACCAAGAGTTGGCAGTCCATAGTATAGCATGTCGAAAAAAGTCATAGTATGTTGAAAAAAGTGATAAAATGTAAGAGTATAGTATGTCAAATAGTAATAACAAAGTCATAGTATATAAAAAAAAATCATAGCATAGAATATAATAAGTAATAGTATGCTATGTCAAATAAAGTCTAGAAGAACATGCAAACAAAAAGGCCAAGCCTGGACAGTCATAAAAGTCATAGTATAGTATGTTGAAAATAGTAATAACAAAGTCATAGTGTATATAAAAAAATCATAGAATATAAGTCATAGTATGTTGAAAAAAGTGAACTGTAGTATAGAATGTCAAAAATAGTCATAGTATGGTATGTCGAAAAAAGGGATAGTCACAATAGTATGTCAAAAATAGTCATAGAATATTGAAAAAAGTGATAGTATAGTATGTTGAAAAAAGTGATACAATATGTGTTTAAAAAAAAAAAAAAAAAAAAAAAAAAAAGACAGTCATAGATGGCCAGGATACCTCAGTTAGTAGAGCAGGCGCATGTATGTAGAGGTTTATGCCTCGATGCAGATGGTTCAGGATTCGAGTCTGACCTGTGACGATTTCCTGCATGTCTTCCCCCTCTCTCTTCCCCGTTTCATAGCATTAAAGGCGGAAATGCCCCCCAAAAAACTTTAAAAAAAGTCCTAGTATGTCTAAAAAAAGTGATTAAAAAGTTGTTGAATAGTATTTCGGAAAAAAATTATAAAAAGTCATAGTATGTCGAAAAAGTGATAGTCACAGTATAGTATATCATAGTATAGAATATTGAAAAGTAATGGTATAGTCTGTCGAAAAATGTGATAGAAAAGTTATAGTATGTTGAAAAAAATCATAGTATAGAATATAAGTCAGTATATTATGTCAAAAAAGTCAGTGTCAAAATTTGAAAGTCATAGACTGTTAAAAAAAAAAAAAAAAAGTCAGTAAAAAAAAACGTATAGTATGTTGAACAAAGTGATAAAAGTAATAGTATCAAAAAAAGCCATAGTATGTAGAAAAGTGGAAAAAGTCATAGTATGTCGAAAAAAAAAAAGATAAAAAGTCATAGTATATTATGTCAAAAATAGTCATAGTATGTCAAAGTAATTAAGTATTGGTATAGTATGTCAAAAAAGTAATAAAATAGTCATAGTATGTCGAAAAAAAAAGTGATAAAAGTCATAGTATAGTATGTAGAAAAAGGCATAGTATAGTATGTCGGAAAACGTCATAGTAGGCCCTATAGTATGTTGGGGGAAAAAAAAGTACATAGTATGTCAAAAAAAGTAATAGTCACAGTATAGTATATCGAAAAAAACAGTATAGAATATTGAAAAATCATAGTATGTCGAAAAAAGTAATAGTGTATATAGTATGTTGAAAAAAGTGTCAAATGTCATAGTATAGCATGTCATAGTAGTATGTCGTAAAAAATGCATAGTATAGCACGTCAAAAATAGTCATAGTACTATACTATGACTATTTTGTCGTGTTTGTGTGTGTGACTGCTAGAAATAATGATTCAATAAGCAGGCATATGACTCTGTGTCTTGCATGAAGGCAATTCTTAATGCACGATGTAAAATAGATTAAACTATTAAGTAATTGTGTGTAAAAAGTCAACCCCGCCTTGATTAGCTACATATTAAAATGCTACACAATACAAATCAAACATAAAAAATAATATAGGTTACTCAAAGGTTTATTAGCCTAGATGTCTCATAGGCCTCAGTTATGCCATAATGGAGTATTTTACACTATGGTATTACTTGTACTTAAGTAAAGGATCAGAGTACTCTGCACAGCTACTAATAATGGCATGATATGACACACGGACTTGTAGGCATACAGCTGTTCTTTGGGGGTCTGAACAGAAATTGCACTTGAGGGGCCTCTGTCGACAGAGCAGAGTACTGCACCGCTCACACGGGAATTATAATTAAGTTAGTCAAAAAGACACTTTCTACCTAAAAGTGCACTTTATTCAAGTACGTTTACTCCACCCAGAATCAAGAACAAGAACGTACAAATCCACCCAATCAAAACTATGTTGCTAAGTAAAAAATATGGCGATTTTTTAATTTTATTTATTTAGGTTGTCGAGCTGACGCACACTACGTTTGTCGATTGATCATCATCCCCGTTTTTATTCTAAAATAAAGCACTCAAACTCAATAACTCTTTAATGTAGCATTAAACATATTATGAACACTAAACGGGTACATCCACTTTTAAAGTCTAGTTTCTAAGTGTGTGTGTGTGTGTGTGTGTGTGTGTGTGTGTGTGTGTGTGTGTGTGTGTGTGTGTGTGTGTGTGTGTGTGTGTGCGCCTCGAGTCGACCTGTAGTTATGTAACGGCTTCTTTCGGTCTGTCTCAATTGCGGACGGGTTTTCTTTTGACTTTCCGTCCACTTTCTTTTTTTCCATTTACAGTAGACCTCTGAGGTTTTTCTGCAACATGATTGGCTGGTCCCGCTAGTTGTGTGTGTGTGTGTGTGTGTGTGTGTGTGTGGGTAGGGCTTTATAATAAACTTACAGTTCCTGCTTGTCAGCGTTAAACCGTTCTGAACCCAGACGCACAGCAGCAGCCCGGTGGTGTTTTAATTTCACTGCTCCAGCATGACCTCAGCCATTACCGCAGGTGAGTCTAACGACTACTTGAGCCATTAGTTTTAAATGGTGATTCAGTGATGGTGAGCTTAGGCCTGTACAGCTAACGCCTGTATAATGCTTTCACAGAGGCTTTAAACCTCCAAAATTTGAACCTCCTCAAATTCCACTTTTCCTTAATCCTTTTTATAAATCACATCACACACATGAGCAGTTTGGGAAATCATGTAGCCTGCTATGCTTTAATTGTACACATTTTCTAACTCATGCTCTCTTATTTGTCATATTTTGAGCTGGCTAAATGCCACATATCTACTGTATATTTTTTCATATACACACATAAAAAAAAGCTCATTTTATGAAGTCTGTTTTCTTGCTGTTAACTTCCCAAACATTGACATTTTTTAATATGCTTTTATTTTTTTGCTGCAACCTACTAGCATTACTCCTATATCCTCATAGGGAACTGTGAAAGCTTGATCATATTCATGAAATTCTTATTTACTGAAGAAATTACATTTATTTAAGAAATTGACAAAAGTGGTGTTTTATTGCAGCCTAAAGCATAACACTTAGATTTAAATTGTAATATTTATGTATCACAGTTAGCAGACCAGGTGTTTTACAGGCTGTTAGAGGTTTTATTTGCCTCATGGGCCGTTAGGTTTATTATGACACATCAAGTTATTTGATAAAAACCCACTGACATAAACTTCAACTGCAGGTTTTGGCTTTTAGCTTTAATTTCATTGTTGGCAAGATAATTGTGTTAGAAGTAATTTCGGTTACACTTTACTTTTTGTCATGACTAGTTATGGTTAGGGTTCATATGTCATGACTGTCATGACAGTGTCATGTGTTTATGACCGTGTCATGTCTCTCTTATGTAGATACCTTCAAGCAACGTGTTACCATCATTTCTTATATTCAGAAATATCCAAGATCTAAGTTTTTTTTTTTGTTTTTATTTAGAAACTATTGAAAAAATGTATTAATGTAACTTTTTCCAGTACTTGATATGATCTTAACATTTTCTTTTAGTGGAGTAATGTGGTTTCTCTCGCAACTGCTGTCACATTTTCCACAGACTTAGAGCTGGGCGAGTTGCTGCAGGAGTTCCAGGATGTGGTGGAGGAGTTGAAGGCCCCTTCTCAAAGCAAACCTCACGCTTACCAGCACGTCCTGCAGCAGGCCAAAAGTCGCACAGGGCTGGGCGACGACAGCGGAGTCGAGGACTCTGATTACAGTGAGTCACACTAGAACAATGTTCCTGTGATTAAGATAATGTTTGCTTATTGTCCAAAGTGTGGTGGAAAAAAGGACATTATTCAGCGCATCATTTGCTGAGTGATTAGTGATGCTGTATGGAGTCCCCATGGGTGCTCGTTGAGCCCCTTTATCAGCCCAAACAACTGCAGCTTGACACTTTATTTTTAATTTTTTTTTTTATTTTCATGAAATTAGTGGCACAAGAGGACACATCCCAGTACACTTCTATTAAAGTGGCTTTTTGCTCATAACAACAGCTGTGTACAAGAATGAACTGCAATTACTTCTGTAATTGTCTATTGTTGTTTTTTGTCGCCGTTGCTGCTGCCGTAGTTCTGCGTTTGTCGATAGTTACGAGATAAAAGAAGATAAAAGAAGAGTGTTTTTCTGCTCCCCTGCGTCGTCATTATTCAAAGTATTTTGCCCCCCTTATGTTTCAAAAGCTGTGAACAGCAGCAAACATGCGCTCACCTTCATTGTACTGCATGTTATCATTATGTGCAACTCCTGCATTTTGTTAAAATGTGTCATTGTTCTTGTTGGATCATTTGCATGCCTTAGTGCTTGTCGTCTGTTTATTATCTGCACTCACCCCCTCCTCGCCTCCCTCTCCCCCAGGCAGTGAAGCTTCTTTGGGAAACAGTTTGAACACCAGCGAGGAGGAGCTTCACACAGCAGGGATAACGCTGGCACCGAAAGGTACTAGACTCCATCGGCCCATCTCCATCCAGATAGCCCTCGTTCTTACAGTGATCACTATCACTTTTGCTCTGATCACTATCTCAGCCACACAAAAACCCTCTACATCAGGCGGGGAGCTCTTTTGTTTTTACACAGCAAAGCCCCTGTGGGGGTATCTTGCCCCCCCCTCTTTCCAAGTCTCCTGCAGGGGTTATTTGTGCTGTTATGTAGCAGGGAGACTGGCTCAGGTGTGTGTGTAAATGAATGAGAGCGGTTACATCTCGTTGCATGTAGATGCACAGACGACTAGTGTTAAATCTCAATGGATGAACACAAAGACAATGTCATTCACTGTGTTTACCCAGAATACCTGAAGATATTTACAACAGAGTTCCTGGTGGGATCCATCAAGCTGTCTGGGTTTTTACTGCGCTTAAAATCAGCCTCATCTGAATGTGTTTTTATATATATAAAAAAAAAAAAAAAAAAAAAAAAAAGCACCTGGAAAAAGTGTTTTGCTAGTCCAAAAGCAGTTAGATTCATATGTAATTCTGTGATTTAGATTAGCGTCTGGCTCAAAGGAAATGCCATTGAACTGGGCCATGTTTCTCACATTCCTTTTCTTTCTGTCCTCTTCCTGCAGCCAAGCTGGGAGACACGAGGGAACTTGAGAGTTTTATCGACATGTTGGACCGGGAAATAGCAGGTGCGTATTTAAGAAAATTACCCCCCACCCCAATAGTTTCTTTATTCCTTTTGCACTCAAGCTGACAAGCCAGCAGGCTGCAGTGTGTAATGGTGGCAGAGACCCAGAGTGCAGGGTTTGTTACACATTGAAAAACAGAGTGCCTAGTAGTCTCTGAGCACCTCTTGTGTGTAAATGCCATGTCTGGGGACTAAGGTGGACTATCTACACAACCTTTAGTGATAATAGCATACTTGACTACATGAGCACCATGATCCTGCTATCAGCACTAAAGCAGTGGTGTTTCATAAGTGTGTGTGTGTGTGTGTGTGTGTGTGTGTGTGTGTGTGTGTGTGTGTGTGTGTGTGTGTGTGTGTGTGTGTGCGCAAACCACAAAGAACAAAACATGCATCCGCTGGTATCACTGGTCTTGGCGCAGAGAGAATTAATGTTACAAATAAATCTTAACTCCCCCTGTATCTTCACAAGGCTCATCTATTAGTCAGTGCATGTTTGTGTGTCTGTTAATATGCCTCTGTGCTTTTTCTCTTTATACTGGCTCCTGAGCTTTTGTAGTTTTCTCTTCCTCTATCTTTTGCAGAGATGTGAACAGAGCGTAAGCGAGCCACGCAGAGGGGGGGCAAAACAGGCCAGGGGCAACATGGCTGACTACTGCCGAGCAGACAGGCAGATCTACACCAGAGCAGATCTGAGGGAGCGAAAGCTCCCCTGGCTGCTCCAGGGGAAAAGGTTAACATCAGAAATTAAAAGGGCACTCCATTCCAAAATGCAAGAACACCGTCAGACCCCTGGCGACGCCGCGTCCAGCCGGCAAGATGACGTCCCTCCAGCATCTGAGAGATGTGACATATTCCTGAAACTAGACAAAGCTTCCATCTGTCCGGGGCATACGAGAAAACGCTGCCCAGAGTAAACAAAGCATGTTCGTGCCACATTTAAAATCCCCATAAGTACTATGCCAGTAAAAAAAGAAATTTGTTTTAAAGGTAGCTGTTAGAAATTACAGATGGCACTTTAGTTTCAAACTAATTTAAAGTCCATGGGGTTCAGATCTGCTGTGTAATATCAAAAGTAGTTTGTGCTGACATTTCCAGTGTACAGTTCTTGTTAATCATATGTTATATATATATATATATATATAAATTGTTGTACAGATGAATGCACATCTAAATAAAGCTACATTTTGATTGAATTCCGTATACATTTCCTTTTTTCTTGGTTGATATATGAAACTAAATTTAATCTTCTGTGCAGAGACATCACTGCCCTTGCTGGCCACGTCTGGTTCTCAATACAGTGTTGAAAGCCTTTCACTTCAAAAAAAATTCCTCCTGACAGTACTGACAACAGATTGTATCCAATGTGTCTAAACCTTCACTATCTCCTAAATTGACTGTTGCTTTTGTCACGCCACATGCCTCTAGAGCCTTTCACCCATTCGACTTAGTTTGTACCTGCTTCCTGTTTGTCTTTTCTGATTATGCTTTGAGTTTCACTTCTGCCTCCAAATCAGGAAACCCACAAATTTAGCTCCATGTGACGACAGCTTAAAAAGGAAGTGCGTCTGTTGTGCTGTGAGAAACAATGCTCATTGAGACTTTGTGCTGTAATTCTTTTTGCGGGGGCTTTGACTGTGCTTTAACT
This sequence comes from Perca flavescens, assembly GCF_004354835.1. NCBI lineage: Eukaryota > Metazoa > Chordata > Actinopteri > Perciformes > Percidae > Perca > Perca flavescens. The sequence goes on from NC_041340.1 coordinate 22,585,922, forward strand.
TATTACCACAAATCCAAGCATTGAAGTGCAGGAAGGAAATTGTTTTGCATTGTTTGGGTCGCCTACAAAAGAACATCTTAGCAGTTTCTTTCTGTGACTTTTCCACCACGGTTGTTTATATGCCTCTGTCATTTCCCTCCACAGAGTCTCATCCATTTACAGGTGTCACTTCCCTGTTGTCAAAGCAACACAGCTTAGAGAAACAGACAAGGCCAAGGTGAATGTTGTGCTAGTAAGTTGTGATTTTTCACTTGTGACTTTATATTGAGTGACATCAGCTGCATAATCCAGCTGTAGTATGCAATATTATTTTTAGTCTGCTGAGGAGCTGCCAGATTTGAGTTGAGAATAAGGCTGAATGAGGAACTACAACCGTCAACAATGTCTGAAGTATTTAGCTGCACAGCTTATTGTAATCGCACAGACTCTGGTTTTAGGGTGATGAAAGTCAAGGAAAATGTTTGCCCTCTCAGAAGCATACTTCATGGACCAGCAGTTTATTGAATTGTCAAAATCCCCATACAACTGGTTGATGTGACCCGTCATCTATACCACCAGCCCTGGTGATATATTGTAGTTGGACTGCTTGGGTGGACCTGCTTCTTGACATCATGTCGCTTGCAGTGGCCAAAGGAAGGAAGGCTGGATATTTATTCTGTTCCATGTCTGTTTATGTCTCATTAAAAGACACTGAAGAGAAAGTTCACTGCTCTGAACTCTGGCCAACTATTTAACCCTGCTGACCGGGACGAGAGTTGGCGCTGGTGTGGGGAGAGAAAGGTATGGTTGTGAGAGCAAATTAGCTTAAAATGTCACATTACTGTAAAGCAAAGATGAATAATGGGAACATAGACTAAATGGAAAATGAGTAGGGAATAGGGAAAATACACAGGGGTGGTATAAAGTAACCTGCTCCTCCTGTGTTGTCAGTTCTGTTTAGAGAAAGGCAAAGATTACTGATTGAGGCCCCAGCTGTTGAACATGGTAACAAACATAGTTTACTTTCACATGATGGAACTTCCCTCTCAAATGAAGGGACACATCCTGTTTTCAAAGACAGGCAAGGAACTGCAAGAATGCAGGAAACGTAAAATTGTAATACAGATGAAAGTGAAAGGCATTTGATTGGAATTTTGTCCCACGGTGGTTTTGTAACGGTATGTCTCAGATCTGCTGCTCTGTATCCGGTCTGGTACTTGACATTGCTGCCACACTTACCTTCTCTAATCCATGCTGTCATTTCATTGTGCACGAAAAGTCGGCGGCAGCTAATTATACTGTATGATTTTCATTAGATTGCTCTTCAGTGGGATCTGATGTACTATCTCAGTTTGTGTTATGGGAACAACTCCCCATTGTTTAGCTAATTACTGAGTCCAGTATTTGATTGGCAGCGCACCAAAGTAAGAGGCCAATAAGTCAGTCAGTCGCCTTGTTTAGATAACAGAGTAAATGATGAATGAATGGAGTTCATTAGCTGATAAATTAAAATGAATTGATGTTATGATGAGACAGTGAATGGTCTTGAGAGTTGAAGACATAATAAATATCATGTTGAGGCTCTTTCAGCCCTCACCTATAGACTCAGGCATCTTGGTAATAAATGTCACATAGACTTAAAATCTCTACACGCAATGCTGGTTTGTTTTAAGCTAGTTAGCAAGCTAATGAAGATGTAATTGAGTATAGCAGAAAGGAGACACTTGTTATCATCAGACAATGAGTAAATGAAGCAGAGATATGGCCTGTGCAGGCAAGCTATCATGGCCGAGATGAGTGCAGCATGCAGAGCACGCAGTCTTCTGTCATCTGCCTGATGAGAGACCGGAGCAACGCCTCTCCCCTGAGAGCTCTCCAAATGGTCCAGGCTAACAACGCTCTCCCAAGGAATTAGCTGGCTCAACCGCCCCAAAACACACACACACACACACACACACACACACACACAGTAACACACACTGAATTGTCTGCATGGGTCTTGCGTAACTGAGGCCAGTCCCTGAGCCCGGATCAAGGACTCGGATCACTGCTTTGTTTTCCTTGCACAAGCTCCCAAAAGGCAGAACGAGGAGTTTGAACCATAAAAGGACTTGGTAGTGTGAAATATCTCATGTATGACACCACTTCAAAGTTGTGTGGGAGATATTCATGTAAACCATAAATACTGTAAAACCATTTTTCAGTTATTTTGATGTCATGACATAACAGGACAGTAAATGACCAAGTACAACAGTCTGAAATATGTCAAAGTACAACCCAGTCTAACGACATTGTCAGATAATCCATGTGCAGACATTCATGATTTCCAGAGCATGTCTACTAATGTTTTGGTCCCACGACTATTCCTCTAGCGCCACCATGATATTTACATTTTTTGGTTTTGAGTGCAATGTCTCAAAAACTAAAAAGTTTCGACATTCGTGTTCTCCTCCTGACCTTGGAGATCCCCTTACTTTTCATCTAGCGCCATCCTCAGGTCAAAATGTCCGTTTTTTTCAATATTTCTTTTATAACACAACAAAAATGACATTCATCTAGCCTGACAACCAGACCCACATCAAGACGTTGAGTCTGGGAACTCACCATTGACGGAGCTCAATCCGAGGGGCGGGATAAACGGTTGTCTTTCAAATTCCCTCTGCACACAATAGGATAGCCCTACAACCAGGCAGAGCAACGAAGAATGTAGCGAAGCTAGTTGATAGATTAAACTTTTGCCATATCCGGTCGGCAAAACTCCGAATGATTTCAGTGCTGTTCTTTGTTCTTTTCTCAAAGAAAAGCTTAACTCCAAGTCTTCCAGAAGACCGCTGTTCCCAACAGCAGCAGCAGTCATAAGCCCGCCCACCAACTCTATACACGATGTGATTGGCCTGACTAGAGTTTGGTTTTTCCAGCTCGCAAGTCAACGGAGAGTGCCTAGACCCCCCTGGCTGCAAATTAAATTTGCTGCCGCTAGGGTGCGTCTAGATTTCTAGGCTAACATTCATCAGCCTTAGCTATACTTTTTGTTTTTGTGTCTAATTAGTAAATGATAGCACGATGTGCAAAGCTAACATGGCTATCATGGTAAACATTATACCTGCTAATCAATATAGCATGTTAGCATCCTGGTGTTAGCATATAGAATCAAAGCATCTATGGGGCTATGCACAACCTCACAGAGTCGCTAGCATAGCAGTAGGCTTATTTGAGTGATATTTGCATATTCATTGAAAAGTTTCTCTTAATGATGCAAAATCAGCATTTTGTGTGTTTGTAAACTTATCACAAGTAGGCATATTGGCCTGTTTTTCTGCTACAAAAATTACTGATGTAAAGAAACTGTTCACAGAATAAGAAAACATGAATAATGTCATGGATCTTAAAGTGAAATAGATCTGAAAGGCAATACTCAACTCATTCAGGAGGAAAGAAATCACTACTCCCTCATTTTGAAGTCATCAGTGTCAGTGCAATGGAAACATTTTAATGGCTTATTTGGATTTTTGTGGTTGCTGTCACGTAAATCCAAGTGTCTACCTGATGGCCCATGTCATTTCCTGTTTTGGTCTCTGACTCTCCAGACCTCATTGTATGGTACAGGAAACCAGAATAATTACTTTCAGAGGAGTTAATTCCCAAAGAATGTGACTCATCCAGCCTTTCCTAAACTTCAAATGAGCCATTACATCACTGCTGACTGGGGATTTCTTGAAGCCACTTCACCCTTCCTCTTTCAACTCAGACAGGCAATTTACTTGAATTTAAGCAAACAACATAGAGTTGATCAAATAGCTCAAATATATAATATAGTTATAATGCCGTTCATGGATTATGCGGAACCTCTGTACTTTTAATAATGTCCAACACTTGTGAGAATAGGGAGTAAAAAACAGCTGTGAGAAGATGTGTATGTGTGAATGGAAGTGACAGTGAACATAGTTTTAGCAAAATATGCCAAGGACTACCTAGTGGGCAGGAAAAACTGTGTTCTATTGTAATGTACAAAGCTAGTAAGCGGTCAGTCACACAAGGAGGTTTCAGTGCATCTTTACAACTGTTAAAATGTTCCTAGTAGTTTCAGGAGAGCGAATGAAAAACAAATGTGTACAATATTAAAGATCCAAGAGTAGACTTGAGAGTTGCCTGTGGTACCCAGACTGCCTTTGTGCTGAATTTTCTCCGTTTTTCAGTGGTGTGAACCATTTTTGTGGCTGAGATGATACTTCTTTCTAATTGATGAAAGCTGACACACAGACTTATTGGGACTTTAGCTTATTCACCGTATCCCCCAGAGTTAGATAAGTCCATACATACCCTTCTCATCTCCGTGTGTGTCGTAACTCTGTCTGGCGCACCAACCGCTAGCCTAGCTTAGCACAGATCCTGGAGGTATCCGGCTCCATCTAGCCTACTGCTCCCAATATGTGACAAAATAACGCCAACATTTTCCTATTTACATGTTGTGATTTGTATAGTCACAGCATGTACAAATAACAAGGTTAGGCTAGCGGTGGGTGCGCCAGACAGAGTTAAGACACGCACGGAGATGAGGAGGGTATGTATGGTCTTATCTAACTCTGGGGGATACGGTGAATAAGCTAAAGTCACAATAAGTCGGCGTGCTCCTTTAATATCTGGATCTATTTGGGTTACAACAACCCATCAGCATGCACCAGCTATTTAATTTGTCAGAAAAATTGGAGAATTCACTTACTGACTACAGTCAAGACTAACATTTAGGCATCACAGATGAATGAATGTCTCTGCCTCTCTGGGCAAAAATGGGCTTAACTTCAAAGGATGTTTCCAGTAGTTTTCACAGAAAAAAAAGGCTGCCGTTTTTTTAGGGAGTAAGCTCAGATATTGACGTGAAACTCACAGTGTATTTGATCTGAAAGATCTGTGAAAAGCCTGGTAGCCTGGATTAGCACTTAAGATCAAATTGGTGCAACTGAAAGTCATTGTAATGTGATCTAAGTGATAAGATACTTTCGGGAAGTCCTCTGGGAGTCCTCTGTAGTCTGTGCTAGAGCAGCACAGGCCGGCAAGTTCAGACACCAAAGGTCCAATGACGCAACCTTCCCCTGCCACCAGTAACCCACATCTGAGAAAGGCATTAGTGGACTGCCATCTGATGGTGAACTCCAGCTGATGCAACTGAGAGATAGCAGCCTGGGCCTGGCCTCAGCTAGCGAGGAACAACTTTGCAAAAATAGCTCTGAATCCGCAAGATAATGATGTGAATAATGAGAGCAATTAGAGTAGGAATGAAACATCCTAAAAATTGTAAATCTTTCCGTGAAACATCTTCTCCAATCCGGCCAACAGAACTGGACCAACAAGTAGGAAAAATTAGCCGTCAAGCAGCATCTTGTGGTAACAGGATTTTCTGGACAGGAAACAGAATAGATACCCTGTAGAGGCTTAACATGTGCTTGTTGCCTGCTGTTGTTACTTCCCTCACACACACTGGGAGTGTGCAGGCATTATGTCTCAGCAGCCTCAGTGGTATCTCCAGGCCATCCATCTTACAGAGGGCGGATCATTATGTAGTCGACAGGCAGCTTTAGGCCGGGGGCAGGTGGGACTGCTTGTACTAGATGAACTATAGGCTGCTACTGTTCTTTACTGGACCTCCATAAAAAGCAAACCAGCCCCTTTTACTGTTAAATAGTACATTACACTTGAGCTTGTTCCATTCTTGCAATACAGTTTGTTGCACCCAAAGCTGCATTTAAAGGATCATGTTCATGTTATTTTATCTTTTTGCCAACAAATCCCATTAAATGACCAAAAAACAGCAATGGATTTATCCTGCTAACAAGTGCTGTCTGTGCAGCCACAGCTTGTAGCTTATGCTCCTGTGCCACAGAACTCCATCGCCATCCAAAACCCATTAAAAACACATAAAACAGCCACACCGTTGGGTGATACTGTATTACTTTATTTTGACAACTGCAGCAGCATTTTCTCTGGACAGTAGCTCCATGTTGGGCAGACGTCACTGAACATGCTGGGGGAATGTGGCTCCTCGCTTTGCTAGTTTGACGAGCTGTGAGGAAAGAGCTACGCTGTCTGTGTTCTTTGTAATTAAAGAATATGTCACCCAGTGCACCAGTCTGGCTCTTGTTTGGCTAGGAGTTCAGTGGCACAAAGGCATACGCTACATCTGGCTGCAAAGTCAGTACTTGTTAGCAGGATAAATTCATTGTTGGTTTAGGTCTACTGGTGGGATTTGTTGATAATGAAATAAAAGATCAAATATGCCGGCCTTATCCTTTAATGCAAAAGCTTTGTGATATTTTTTTTTGGCGGAACAGAGCACTCAAATTCAGCACTTACAGAGATGCTCTCTTGGATTGTGATGCTCTCTCTATAATCATTTTGTAGGATGAAAAATATACAAAACACTATTATCAGCAGAAAACTTCCTGGTCTCACGCCCACTGAAAATGAATGCCACGTTCTATATTCATGAGAACCACAATAAGATACAGAAAGAATAGATATTTTATTTTGATTACTCCAGTTTGTGAGATTATAAATACATTCTATGGACATAAACATAGAAGTAACAGGGCATCTTTAGTAATCTGTACAATGACACTGAGATTATCATGATGTATTTGGGCTCAAACACCATTGGTTTGGTTGTATCAGTCCTAGTTTCTGGTGAAAAATGTGTTACAGTATCTGGGTTTGATGCCACCAAAAAAAGCTCCAGTGCATGATGGTCCTTGTTAGGAAAACCTGCAAATATGCTTGGGATTTGTCTGTGCTCTGTGGGTACAAAAGAAAATTGTCAAGAGTGCGTTTTTCACGTGGAAATAATAGAGTATTGATGTTTTGACAGAAAGCAGAATGATTTCCCTTTGGAGAAAAACAAGCTATTTAAATTTAAACTACAAGTGTTTTGGTTGAGTGACTGATTCTACTCTGTGTTCCGTTAAGTAATGTTAATTAGCGGCTTAGTCAGCAGAGAAACCTAGTAACTCAACAAAATTAGACCCTAAATGATTGGAAACGAGCGAGCAGTCCAGATTATGGCACTTTACAAAGCCGAAGAAAGAGAAAAGTACTTCTGAGACAGAAGTAGAGCTGCTCAGATTGCATTTTGTGTGAGGGAGGATAAAAAAAACTGCATAAAAGAGGAGAGAAGGCGAGAGCAGAGACGAATGAGACACAGGAAGCGAGAGATGAGGGTGAGGGAGAGGGTGAGAAGAAATATAGGTAACAATAGGTTCATTGTGTTAGAAATAAAATTCTCAATTTCTGCACACACACACACACACACACACACACACACACACACACACACACACACACACACACACACACACACACACACACACACACACACACACACACACACACACACACACACACCTGCAGCTCTCTCCCAGCGGGTGGCACTGTGTAATTTGGCACATCCATTTCCGAAGCTGGGTTTGTCTTCCCTGCTGTCGAGACAGTCACAAACCCCATCGGGGTATTCCAGCCAACCCTAGAATGATGTCACTTTCAAAACACACTCACTGAACTGCAAACAAATCTCGACTGTGGAAAAGTGTCTCGCTCATAACTGTCCCATTTTTCTACTTGCAGTGATTCTTGTCATAGGAAGTTTGGGCTAATTTCATTCAGCCTTCAGGTGTCTTATTGCTAAAGGAGTTTGACCTAATTTTCTCACACTGCACTTTCCATGGTCTTCCCCTTTGGTCCGGCACTTAATTATGTGGATCTTCACAGAGCCATGTATCCCAAACTGTGTCCCCGAGGCCACCAGGTCTTCCCCTGCCAATACTCAGTGACATCTGCTCTGCTTTAACAGCATATGGGAAAATTACATGGCAAAAAACAAGTTGCCCTCCCATGGCATTTCTTCCCTTTGATACTTCACTCTCAACTCAATTTTAGCCCTGTGCCACTGTATGTGTCTGTGTTGGAGCCAATGGGAACTGACCTCCCACCACTGCAGACAGATCAGACGAGAGGACTACTTTGAAACATATCCAGGCTTAAAAGGTCCGGGTCACCTAAATAGCAAAAGCAAACAAACAAAACAACAGACAAAACATATTTTGAAAAAAAAAAGAAATCCTCAGCAGCTTTCAGCCGCATCTCATGGCCTTCATCAGCGAATGGACTTTGCTTATAATAAATAATGAATCAATGATAAATGGAATGGTTGTTTGTGGTGCTGACAATATTAAAAATTATATTTAAGATTATTTTTTGGCCACATAACACTTAGTTGATGCGGTGACCTTGTTAGCAAACAGTTGCTTATTTACACATTCAGGAGCAACATTTATTTAGATGCATGTTTCTGGCTACCTGATGCATGTAAGATGCATGTAAGTTAATTTCACTCTCATTTTAGCTATATTATGCTCTCCACCAACTCCTGAGGGAAGTATCCGTCTTCTATCTTAGCTGCTAAATGTTATGCTCATCACCTGGTTGCTAATTTTATCTGACCGCTGTTTGCTGTTGGGCAGGTAGCGTACGGTGTTTGCGTAAGTAAACGACACTATGAGAGCAGTGAAAATAACCAAAAGGTAGATGTAAAGTTGCGAGCCATAAACCAAAACAATGTGATAATAAAAGATGGTAAAATTCTCTGTAGAACCGAGGGGGAACTGCAGAGTCAATGATAACTATCTGTGGGTTTGCCCCTATGAAAAACAAGTCATTTTAACCATTGTTAGTATAAAAATATTAATTATAGTAGCTTTAAAGAATTCAACAGCAACTTGTCTCTGTTCCTCTGAATAATACACAGGCCTCACTGTCAACAGTCATTCAACAATCAACCAACACTCAACAGTTTTTATTAAAACTACTTTCTACCAAAGAAATAGTTCCAACTGTTAGAAAGTTGTTTTTCAGGAAATAGAGGTCAGATTTTTTTTTTTTTTTTTTTTTTTTAATGTCATATTTCAAAGCTGTTAGCACCACCAATGAAATTCCATCAGCTTTCATTGTATTGGTATGGCTGCAGAAAAATAACTAATTTCTCAAAACCTTGACAAGGAAAAACCCAAACTTTCTGCATGGTTAGAGGAGTTAAAAAAAAGTTTAGTAAAGTAATATAGGAGAATAAAATCTTTAAGGACGTATTCCAATATAAAAGGTTCACATCCATTTTGCAGTGAGGAATATTTAGAAATATTTTCGTTCATCAATAGGCCATCAATGCCATAATGTTCATTTCATGTCAGAAAACAAGGTACTGTTGTTATTATTGCTAATGAAACAAGTTTGACTGTTTGCATAACCTACTCCTTACATAAGCAAAAGCACAGAGACATTATTAAATGTTTCTGTATGTGTGAGACAGCTCCAGGTGGCTGCGGCTCAGTGGAAGACGGTGGCTGATTAGGTTGTGAACCCCATATATGGCAGGATGAGCAAAAACAAGATGACTCATATAGATCAGTCTCAAAGCAATTTCCCTCAAATAACCCCTTCTCTCTTTCTGCTACTGGCAGGATCGCTGATGAGCTGACCAGACCAGGCTTCTCGCTCTGCTGCGTCTCCAATCATTTAATACCAGAGGAAGTTGTTATGGAATACTTCATAAAAATGTTGAGGTCTATGTGCATGAAGTATCTAAGAATTGCAACACTAATCTAGGATCACTGGTCAGGTCACATTACTGCACTTTGCTTTAGCGCTGGAGACAATCTGTGCTATGCCGAGATACTTAATGAAAATTGTCAATTTTACTCGCAGAATCAATAACTCCAGTTTTCTCGCCGAGAATAACATATAATAAGATGCAATGTGAGTACATCAAGGAAATCTTTTCACAATCTCCCATTGCTGCAGCACTACTTTGCATGAATTACAGTAAAATGTGGAGTTATGCACGCAGATAGGCCCCAAGCTGTTAGCCTGTTTTTCTCAAAGGTTTCAGCGAGAGAAAAGGAGAGAGGGAGGAGGAGGAGGGGAGAGAGGAAGAGGGAGGTAGAGAGGAAGTCCTGGGGGGAGACTTGCACTTGCTGCAAGAATGTTTCTTTTTTAACTCATTCAAAAGGGAAATAATAAAGTCATAAAGGGGGGAAAAGAACTTTGATCAAGAGAGAAAAAAAGTTTTGTCAAACTTTATATTCTTCATTTTTTACAGTTTTAATTTGGCACATGGCACAATCAGCATGTATGCATCTGGTATACATAAATAAATATTAAATATTTTATACATACATATACATATAGAGCTCTTACAAAGACACCTAGAGAAGTCTTGGCTTAGGATGTTTCAAATGACAACAATACATGTCAAATTATTTGTGTTGGTGCATTGCAGTGTTTAAATTGTTTTGTAAGTCGGAGTGATATCTCCATAGAAGCCCTATACATATATGTATGTATGCCCATATTTATATATATATATTCAAAGAAATACAAGTGTGCACTGATGTAGGTTTATTCAGTGCAAACAGGCCACTGTCTGCTTTTTAAGAGGAACTCTTACAAAGTCAATGGAATCATGTCAGTTAGTTCAGTTGAATCTTTAGCTATTTTTTTTTCTCTTACACGTAAAATAATAGATTTATTTTGTAATCTTTAAGCAAAATTAGACATATATAACTTTGAAAATAACAAAAGTGCTATTTCGCAAAGACAGACACCCAGAGACGCAGCAGAAACACTACTGGTGGTGAACCAAAATCAACAACATGAGAAAGTACTCAGCCCCCCCTCCCCCCACCACCCCCAAAAAAACACATTACACAACCTACAAACAAAAAAACAGGTGCACGGACACACACACACACACACACACACACACACACACACACACACACACACACACACACACACACACACACACACCCACACACACACGCGCGCTCTGAAATGCTCTCACACATACAGACTCACTCACTCGCCACTCTTGCTTTTGCAAGTTCCGACAATGTGTCTCTTCCTTTATCTCATCCCCTTAACCGCGCTTCCGCGCAAGGAACAAGAAATCATTGTCACATGCACACAAACACACAGGTGCTCTAAGCAGCATGTGTACGTGCACACTTTGTGGAGATAATATCAGATAGCTTAACAGATAAATTGGCTGTAAAAGATGCACTTTTTTCTTAGCAAAACAATCACAGTAACATAGTATTTATCTCTGCCTTCTCATCTCCCGGCAGGAGCTGTCCCAGACAAAATCATTTCTATACGAGATAAAAAAGATAACACCATTTGTGTGGCTGTTGTGTTGGTACGCAACAGAAGAAAAAAAAAAATGAGTGGCCCAAAATGGGTTTAAAATCTCTACATCTGCATATCCTCCAGGTTTCCATCCTGGATTCAGTCTCTCATCTTAGAGTCTCATCGGCTTGTAACACACTCCACTTGGAATTGTCTCAGGGAATAGAAATAATGACAAAAAAAGAACGAGCTTTGTAAGGCATTGAAACGTAAAACAAAACAAAGAAGCAATTAAAAACATTTTGCGAATATTGACGTAGAGGCCATTGTTCGAAATGTGTCTCCCGCAGGAGGAAGGGATGGGAAATAAAAAGCACTTCTCTTTGTTTTTGTTATGAATTCAAGATAAGTGTTGTTATCTCCTTAGTCTGCTTAAAAAGGCTTTTAAAATGATTATTTTAGAAAAAAACACTGCAGAAAGACCCCTCCCTGGATCAGGAGAAAGGAAGCAGTTTGATTTTGGCAGCTCTGCACAACTTGACATCCATAGAGAGCTCTCAGCAACTCTCCTCGTAGTAAAAGTCTAGTTAAATCTCTTCACGTTTTAATCCGACTCATGCCCTTCCCCTCCCCATCGCAGCCCTCCCCCTCCCTGTGATATTTATAAAACACAATCCTCTCCTCTGTCGTTCATCCTCCTGCTCCTCCTCCACCACCACCGCCGCCTCCTCCTCCTCCTCCTCCCCCGCCTGCGCCGGCTGCCCCTGGCCTTCTTAAAGCTATACGCGGGTGGTTGAGTGGGAGTGCGGCAGGCCTGTGGAGTTGAAGCCGGTTGTGAAGGTGTTGTAGGGGTGCAGGTTGGGCATGCCCACCAGGGAATTGGGGATCATGGTGATGGTGTTGGGGGTCATGAGGGGAATGTCGTCCGGAGAGCGCCGCAGAGTGAGCGTGTAGTCGGGCAGCGAAGCCAAGCGCAGTGCCCCCTCGTTGCTGTTCCCCGCCTCGCACTCGTGGTGCGTCTGGTTCATCTGCAGCGACATGATCTCCTCCTCGGGCGCGTGGTGGCCAATGTCGTTGGAGGTGGTCTGGCGTTGCGGGCTGGGCTGCCCGTGGCCGGAGTCCTGCCGCCGCTTGTCCTTGCGGTAGTAGAGGGCTGCGAAAGCCAGCACGTTGAGGAACAGCAGCGAGGCGCCCACAGCGATTGTGACGCTGAGCTCTGTGGAGTAATCCCGCGGGTTCTCCACCACCAGCGGCCCGGTCTCCTCCTCGTCGTTCCACGAGTCTTTGTCCTCGCTGTTGTAGGCCGGGGACATGGGAGGCCGCTTGGTGTTGAACGGCCAGGAGGTTTTCCCGTTGGGCCTCTTGGTGGACAAGGTGTTCTGGGTGGTCTCTGGTGGGGGCACTTTGGTGGTGGTGGAGGTGTAGTGGAACATGTCGTGGAGGTTGTACAAGTGGGGCACTAGGTGTTTCCAGAAGGCCACTTTGGTAGCGCGGTAGTGGTCGCGCACGCGTGGCTTCAGGCCGATATGCAGGTAGAGCTGGTCCTGGGGGTTGTACTTGGACCAGGCCACCTCTTCAAAACGGTTGGCCTTGGTGTGGATGAACTTGGTGTCTTGGGGAACTGGTTTGTTGGGATCCCTACAGAAAGAGAATAGACAGATGTGACATGAGATTCTAGAAGTGCATTTAATTATTCATTCTCCCACATTCATGTGGATATACGAAGCACATCGAAATACTACAAGGAAAACACAACAGTATCCGTCACAGCTTATATGTCGGTGTAAAAGGGGTTCAGCCACCACTGGAGAATATATTGATCTTGCTTGGCGAAACCCACAACAGCGACAGAACAAACCCACAACAGCCACTAACAGGCTGCAGTTAATAATTGATCAAGGTGTGTATGGTGTGGTACTGTATGTATTACACTTTATGTTGTGGCATCAACTGACACTAATTTCTCCTATCAATTTATTTTCCCAATCCATTTTTATTTGTACCACGAGATCTCCATGCAGCACGACCCCTTCCCTCTCATCTTTCAGCCACCTTTCTGTCTGTCTTATCTCTCCTATCCTCTCTCAGCCCAGATGTTGTTCTTAATTCAGTTCTGATGCAGCCCACCCACAAAAACCAGGGCAGAGGCTTTTAAAGTAAACACATGAATAACTCAGCAGGCTTTAGGGCTCGCGTCAGGAGGCATCTTGTTGTTGATAATCCAACCCTGGTGGAGCCCCTCTGCTAATTGCTCGGGGAAGGCAGCACAGTATGCATTGGCATCCAGTGTACTGATGTAAAGTGGACCATATTAATCAAGACACTAAGAGGGAACTGCAGAGGCACGTTTGTGTGCTTCGATATAAGGGTGTGTCTGTGTGTGTGTGTGTGTGTGTGTGTAGGACTGAGAGCAAGAGAGAGAGAGAGAGAGAGAGAGAGAGAGAGAGATTTTCTGTATGCAGTACCTCTATTGATCTACAGAGTTCACTGTTCCACTTTTCAGTTTTTTGACACGTTGCCTCAACAACCGGATGACCGACCATTTCAATTACAGTGAAGCTATTGATTTATTAAATGAATTAACATATAGCAATCTCCCACAATCACACAGCTCCATGTTGCCTTGTTGCCATACAAAGTCAGGAGTGGGAGTTCTGCTGCCCATCGCTATTGCTTTTGGTACTGAGGAAATAACTTTTCTGTGAACAAATGTGAACAATGGCGCCACGGCCTTGAAAACACAATCATTGATGTTGGAACAGAGAAGTTCGTTGTGTTGTTGAAAGGAAGCAAGGATCTGTGCAATATTTCTCTAAATGTCATGAAATATCCCTCTGATTGCGATGTCAGTGGCAAGCAAAAGTTCACTTTAGTTCGGGATTAAGGGATATGGCGGCTACAGTGTTTTTTTGGCATGGGCTGAAAAAACCTCCAAACACAGCCAAGAGAATTAAAAGCCATGGCAGAAAAATTCACCCTCCATCCTCTCCCCTGTTGGTTTCTCTGCTGTCAATTTTTCTTTTTCAGGTCAGTGCTTCTGGGAGAGGTGAGAGAGAGAGAGAGAGAGAGAGAGAGAGAGAGAGAGAGAGAGAGAGAGAGGTGGGGGGGTAAAGCAAATAGAGATGGCCTGGACCTGGGCTGGTGTCAGCAGAGCAGCCTGTAAATAACCTCTTTTATTAGGCCTGTAATGATCCCCAATGAATATTGACAGCCAGACTATGATGACTTTGTAGCTGAATATCAGTAATTAAGTTTCAAAGGAGTGGGTGGTGGAGGTAAGGTCATATTGATTTCCCCGTGTGCAACATGCCAGAGAACAGGACGTCAATGGAGCAGCCTGAGACGTGGTTGTCTGCAGCCTGCATGCTTTCATGAATTCCCACAGTAGTCTTGCGCATGCTGTCACACACACGCATGCAAATTTTCTCCCCCTCTCTTTCTCACACACATACACGCACATGACAACAGTGATGGAGGTTAGAGCCGTCTCGTTAATGGGAATTCCGTTGCATTTCCACAACACTGCAAATGCTCTCTTTTTAGGGGAAAAGAGGGGCGAACGAGTTGCTGAATTGTTACGGCAAAATGATTGAACAGCTACTTGGATATTTTTTCACATAACAATCGGTGTGCGCAGGGAGCAAGGGAGCGGTGGTGTGGAGGAGTTAGAAAAGCTCTTTGGTGGTCGGCTGGCTGGTTCAGTGCAAGTGAAGATGAATAATTTAGGTAACACAAAGAAATCAATGTGGCATCTTTAGTTAATTTGATTTGCCGCATTAGAGAACAACTGGCTGCCTTATCTAATTACACACACATATGCTTGGGTAATTGTGGCAAAGTCAATAGTAAACAGGCAACATTCCTTTGAACAATTTCTACCACTGCAGCTCAACTTTGGGCTGCATGCTGGCTTTGATGTCCTGCCCTGAGCTGTAGAGTCGGAGGGAGTGAACTGAGCTCCGGCTCTGCTTCTCAATGTGGTGAGGACTACTACGTTACTCTGCTCTATTTGTACTAAGGCTTACTCGGCGCTGTGTGATGCAATGTAGCCAGTTCCACTTTATGATGTTTCCTGAGTGCTGTGCTATGATTTCCATCTGAACATGGTAAAATAGTGCTGAAATCATTGCTGACATGTTCTCGAGGTGTCTGAATTCTGTGTGGAACACTATAGGTGGTCATAACACCTGTACAATATAATCCAGTACAATAGTTCTATACTGCCAGCAGAGTAAAGCTGATGATATAAACCTTTTTGTTGAAAATCTTGAGATATCTTTTGTAGGTCTTATTTTGTCTTCCCCTTGAATGCATATGAGAACGAAGTAACATGAAAAACTCATAATTCACCACAAAAGCAGTCTTTTTTTTTTGCAACAGCTCCACAAGATATTGTGTTCACCCTTTGTAGATAATACATAAACAAAAAAAGGTTTGAAGTTGTTCTATCTGAACTGCGCAGTAAGCTCCATGAGACATTTTGTTTAGTCTCTGTGCTTTTATTACTTTAAAACGATGTAATGAATATGACGTCAGCAGAAGACTAGCAGCAGCTGAACACTCAAGAGATACAGACGGAACAAAATATAATTAAATAGGCTGGAAAGAGAAGCTTGGCGATTAGATATCAACCGTGTGCTGATTTTGATGGACCGAAGACTTTTAGAAGTCACCACGCAGTATTTGTTTTTCGTTTGAGAAAAAAAAAAATTATAAAAAATGAATGGCTTAATGAAAACACTTATTGAAGTTGAACATTATCTTAAGCTGTAAACATCTAGCAAGCTGAAATAAAAAGGTGTGTCGGAGCCTGAGGTACATTTAAAAAAAATAAGCCTGTATTGCTTTCCCTGTTCATTTGTTGTGCCTGAATAGCCTAAAATTACAGCTGACACTCAAACCTCGTGGTCATTGTATAATTTCACATTTAAATATTCTTACAGTCCGGTGATAAAACGCTGAACACCTGTCGAGCTCGCAGTGTGTGTTCAGCTCCATAGCAAACACCTCGTTGTGACTTGTACTGTATGAACAGCCCAGGCCTAATGTGATGTTTGTGGTCCTGTTGGGCTCTCAGAGCTCCCCTGCATTAGCTGATAGCCTGCCTCCTGTCAGACCTCCCACTTAATCCGGATGGTCATTGGAGCTGTGGCTGGACTCCCAGGCAGGGGAGAGGGATTATTACACCCATAAAAGCAGGCGTTTTAATGGCCTTTCAGATTTCCTCTGATGTGTTCATATGGCTGCAGTACTATAAACCATCACCTTCATCTCCTCCTCAGCCCCTCCCCCACTCCCCTCCCATCGCGACGACCTGCTGACCCCTGCTAACCTTGGCCTGCCATGCGTGTTTAAGTGCTCCCGTGTGTTTATATCCGTGATTGACTGGGAGTTGGTGTGTGCGCGCTTCGTCTCGAGTCCGTCAGCTTGTGTACCTGTGTGTGTGTGTGTGTGTGTGTCTGTGACGCACTGTGGTGTGATGACCTCCAGGGCCACACAAGAAGAACATAAGAAATGTCACATTTCACAAAGCAGTATTTGCTGTGTAGTTATGATGACGAGCCTCTGACAAGAAATGAAAAAAGGCTGCTGTAAGTGTTAAACTGCTTTTCTAAAAGATGCTGCGGCACCTTGATGGCGACTCCCAGCTCTACCTACAGAACGGGGGCCTGAGCTCATTACCTATTCTAAGCCCTATCTGAACGCACTGATGTAAAAGGTAGATAAGGGGAAAGAATGAATATCATTTTCTTTCTTTTTTTCATTTCCCATGTACCTCCTTCCCCTTTTCATCCTGATGTAATTTGAAGCGCTTGAATGATCATAGACCTAGCCATTACCAAATCTGAAAAGACACGTTTAGGCGCCCTAAGGCAGAAGACAAGAATCTATTTTCACTACACTCAAGGTCTCTGAATTCAGAGTATAGCTTCTCCAAATAAAATAAAAAAGGAACACGCATTAATTCAGTGGCACTGATGCTCATTCTTCTATGCTGCTAAAATATGCTGAGTTGAAGCCTGTTTTTGATTTTAGTTATTGTCCTAAGTGTTGTGTAACAAATTCACCCCCTGCAGTTGTTTCTCTACTTACCAGGTAACACAAAGTAAGCAGCTAATTGTAATTTTTTAACTCCAACAGAAGGTTCCCAACACCTCTCCCTGCATTCGGTGTAAATGTTTAATAAATACGCTCAATTCTCTGTGTAGACTTTGCCTGTGCTCGGTGTAGGGGGCAACTTCAGCACTAAGCGGGCAAATTATCAGCCCGTGCTCTTTTACCCTTCATGTGGTTGCACGCTGGGGCAGAGGGCTGAGTGATGTGTGGTTCAAATTTAATGGCAGCCTTCGGTTCAGCAGGCTAAGTGATGCAGGGCGAGGCGCTGTGACTTTGGGGCGTGCAGAAGTGTTGGAGGTCACAACTCTGGGACCACTACTTATTATGGATGCTATTGATTTGTTTGATTAGATGAGTGGCAACAAACAAAACACCTCTCCTTCCCCCCCCCAACACCTTTCTTCCATTCCCTTTCTCCCAAGCAGCTTTCTAACACTTCTGAACTGCTATATTTGTAAGTATATAACTTACACCCATTTGAAACTGACAACCACTTACGGATGTACACATGCAGATCTACTTCCTTCCCCCCCGCCCTCCTCTCATTACATTCAGCACACAGCATGGACAACGATCAATGGCATCCAGGCCCCTTAACAAGCCACACCACTTCCTTGCCTTCGCTAATGCAAATCAGGATATTGGCTACAAATCTCCTATCAAGTGAGTGCCTATTTAATGGAGTAGCTAGGTGGCTGTATGGGGCTGTGCTGCTCCACAATGCCGAGCATTCACGGACTCCTGGTACAGGTTGAGTTGGCCCTAACGAAGGAAGCTGGGAACGGGGATAATCCGGAGAAAGGACAAGGACGGGAATCAAGGATGAGTGATGCAACTACTAGACAGCTGGGGTAAAAAAAAAAAAGGCTGAAGGAGTGCAGGAATGAGGTCAGATGGGAGAAACAGTTGATGTATACGCGTTGTTTACCCTACAGAGGAGGGCTGTTTGATTGACAAGTGGGATGAGAAAAAAAAAAAAAAAGAATCAGCTAGCAGGGTTGTAAATCAAAGCGGTGGCTGTTTAAATGCACTGCAGACACACTGTAGTTACTTTTATCTACATTTGTTTGGTCGACAGCCATTGTCAGGAAAGACAAAGTAATCAATACTGCATATTTTAGCTCATGTTGTGAACGTAAAACATGAGTAGACTTTCTTTTTTTTTTGTATAGCTTAATGAGAGAGAGGAGGATGGAGGAGAATGAGGAAAAATATTCAACACATGACAGCGCTGCGCTCTTTAACTACATAGCAAGACCCTGCTCAGCATGTGGCACACGGAACAGGGGAAATGAGCACAAGCCAGCAGGAAGAAAAAAACAGGTAGTGGGAAGATGGACCACAGTATTTATAGCACTAATGATATATAATGATTGATCTTTTCTCGGGCTTTTCATCATTATGTCTTTTGTGACGCGCTCTGGCAGTGTTTTTGTCGCTGCTGTGCTTGTATTTGTGTACGAGAAGGTGTGAAAGTCGCAGTATGTGGACTTGTTGCAAAACTTTTGAAAAATAAAAAAAAACTGTTCAAAAGAAGTTGTTTTGGCAATAAAGCGAAGGCAATGTTTGCCTGTCAATAGTAAAACAAATGTTGCAGCCAGGAAAATAATTCTGAGCTGAGTTAAATCCCCGGCTTCTGAAACATCCCTAACTCTCAGGAAAGAACAGCCTCATAGTGTAAAGCACACACTACCAATCGCACTCACACACACGCACACACACACACACACACTAAGAAGATTTGACTGCATGCACTCTCTGTATATGCTTTTATGGTTCACTGACACTGATGAGAGAAAAAAAGCACATGGGCAGGGATTTGCCCTGTAAAGATGACACATGAGAGCCAGGGACAGGAAGAGCTGTGGGGGGGAATGCTGCTATGATACACACTGTTGACATGCAGCACAAGTGTCTCAACATTGTGTCACACATGTTTCTACAGCCGATTTTGAGAGGGGGCAGGAAGTGCAATCTGGGTCAGTTCATTATGAACATCTGGAAAAGGAGTGAGAGCTGCTTTACAGATATAGGGAAGATGGTTGTTGGACGGGCGACGAAGGCAAAGGGAATTCAACTGTGTCTTAATTAAAAGGATGTCCTCTAGAGCCAGATTGGGTTGGATGGTGTTGGAGGAGAGATCTATATACCCTAGTGTGGTCTAAATGAGGAGAATGAACTTCAGAATCTATGAGAAATATCCCCCCCGCTCCCCTGAGGTATTAATGGTAGAGTCCTTCACTTGGGCTGGGGTAAAATTAACCTTTGGAGCAGCATGCTGAGTTTCCTATTATCCTGGCATCTAATCCCATGCTCTTTACCATCTGAGTGCCTGATTTTGGTCTGCAAGTAATCCCCCTGTTTGGAGTTACGCCAAGGCGACACACGGGTGGATACTACCGGTAACATGGCGAGCACGGATCTAAAACCAGTTTGCTCCTAGTTTCAATAAATCAATCAATCAATCTACAAAAAACTGACATGGGGTCATCAGTAAAAGTGCAATTTGTTTTTAGACTTCTACGGCTTGTCAGGTTGAATGCCAGGTCAGGATTACGGCAGGCTTCTTGCCCATGGCTTTGTTTAGAGTCTGAGTGTTTGTGGATAAGATGGGCAGGCTGTCATCATCCATTAGAATTAATTTAGCTGATGTCGCAAGATCCAAGTTGTGTGAGTGATTCAGTACATAAGCACTGTGCATTGTTACCTGGAGGCCTCACACATTTCTCATTAAAATTAAACACACTTGCTTTTCCTATAACGGCAGATAATATTTTTGAAAAGGACAAGTAAGAAATTCCATCTGCAAATTGCTGCCTTGTATGTGTTGACACAAGATGGCTGCCAGGCGGAAGAGACAGCTGTTTAGTCAGAGCATCACTGATGGACATTATTGCTTCCCTTGAGGAGCCGACATCAGTCCATCTGCACTAGTCTGCCATTAGCGGTTCAAGGATCTAGCAGAGGCGGCGGCACGTGGCTCAGCCTATCAGCCAGATGTAAATGCCACCTGATTGGACAGCAGATGATTTAGAGACAGATAAAAAACAGAACAAGATTTCAGGATGGGATCAATACCTCTCTGGTAACGGGGATTGTCAAATTAAATTTCAGTTGTTAGAAATGATTACTTGTGGTCATACAAAATGGCCAGGCTTTTTGATGGGTGGGGGTGAAATTGAGCATTGTGGGGAGTTGGGAGTCACGCAGAGCACGGGTGATCGACTGGGTCCACGCTGAGGGAATCGATTCTACCGAGGGCAAGAGTTTGATATGTCTCCCTGATAAGTCTGTGTCTTTTGGGCCTTGGTGTAATAGAGCATAGATAGTATTTCCAGCCAAGAAATACACACAGAAGTATACAGAAAAGTAGGCGGCCATGCACACATACTCAACCCAAACAGGCAGCCAAGCACAAATAGCACAGCACACATTCTGGAGGAACATTTAATCTTCCTCAGATTCAATATGTCTCAGGCTTTCAGACTAGGACCCAGGAAGTCCAGGAAAAAAAAAACACCTCTGAAAAAAATGTCTGTTTTGAAAAATGCCTTTTCTGTCCTATGCTATCCATTGTAGAGCTTCCTTTTCCTGCGGCTTATTTTCTGTGGCACAGACGTCCTTTTAATAGGACTGAGATAGGATTTCTCTCGGTGGCTTTCGACTGATAACAAGTCTGTAATTGTGTAATCAACGGTTTTACTAATTTGAAGCACTGCTGTCATTTAAAAGACAAACTAATAATATTTGAGAATGTGTGTTGTTGCTACTATTATTAGACTCAAGATACACAGCTGTCTGCTAATGAGGACTTCCTTTTGCTTCGTGCGACTACATCACGGTTGTTTGCATTCTGAGAACTGTATAGCAGACGGATCAAAAGGCTCAGAAGAGTAAATTTGCTAAATGGAGCAAAGAGAAAGGTAACACAGCTAACACCACCTGTAACAGGAGACTTTCTGACCAAAGCGTCTGCTGCTCCACCATCACGGCAGTCAGTCTACTACCCCTGGCTCTAATTAGCAACCGGCTTCAATACCAAAAATAACGCAGCGAGTTAACCTCAAGTCAAGGTAACACTCCCTCACAGTTATTTGAGTATTTATTATTTAGTAGTTTGTAAACAAAATGTTTAAAGAATGTTTAAATTCTAATGTTAACTTTAGCTAGCACGATTAAAATCAAGCAACTCCCTGCTCTTAAATGTATGTCATACATTTTTAAATGCTTCCTTGCATCTGATGTGTTTTTTGTAGCAATGGACTACCTGTGCACATATTATTGTTATATATTCATCCACTGCTCTCAACACATGTGAAGAAGATGGTTTGTTATTTTTCCTGTACCAACCACGTGTGAGGTGGACTAGAGATCATGTATGTCCCTTGAAATAATTAGACAGTCCATTTATTACACTTCTATAGTTATGTGAAAGAACAACACAAGAGAATTGTATTAGACAGATAGATGTGTATTAAACATATTTGATTTGATTCTAAGAGTTATAGATTTGTTAGATTAGAAAGTAAGATATGCACTATTATACGGTGGCCGACAGGGGCAAACGCCCTGCAACTTCAGAAAACACATGCAAATAGACAAAACACAAGCAAATTAAGAAAACAACTTCATTAATTTGACAACACATGTGCAGCATTCAGCAAACGCGCTGCAAATACACACAACACAACCAAATACACAAACACGCTGCGAATAAAAAATGATGCAAAAAGAAAAGCACACAAACCCAAACAAGTGCATCAAAAAACCGCTGCATCCAGATTACACAATGGAAGTTCTCCAGACCTCTAGAGGGAGCAGCTAAGGGGAACAGCTGGATGTTCGACCCCACGGGGAGAGAGCAATCTGTCTTTTTATTAGAGTAGGGTATGGCTGCATAGTAAAAAGAGAACTCCTGTCTCATGCCCTCCCATCCATATACTGTATATTAAATTCATATTATTATTATTAATAATAACATAATATAATATATTAGTAATATATAGTCTATGCTCCCGTCTCATGCTCTCCCGGCTGGTGGCACCAGCTCGCGTCTGGTCCGCTCTTCTTCCTTTGGTGTTTTGGATGTTTTTTAACTAAACAGTACGGCAATCATGCTAATGAATACAATCACTTTTTCAGCAGATGTCTTACTTACAACACGATGGAGCAAGCACAGCAGTTTGTGTTTATGTGCAGGCAGGATTTATTCAGTTTGATAAATCCCACGGTAAATTGGCTGGTTTACTAAACAGGGAGGGACTATTAAATCCTGTCTTTTTTTTTGTATTTCAAGAGCGAATTGCTCCACAATATGAATACAGATTGATCACTTATTTTGTTTGTATAATCACAATATTACATTTGAGGAGGCCTACACTTCAGTGATGCGCCTTCGGACCTGGAAATTAAATCCTGCTGCCGAGACACACCCTCCAAACGAGAGAAAACATATCTCAAACATAGACTTAATATTTACAGTCTATGATCTCACGGTATGAGATATCTCTCTCTCTCTCTCTCTCTCGCTCTCTCTTTCTCTCTCTCTCTTTCTCTCGTTGATTGTGTTGTGTGTATTTGCATTGCGTTTGTGTATTTGGTTGTGTTGTGTGTATTTGCAGTGCGTTTGCTGAATGCTGTGCATGTGTTGTCAAATGAATGAAGTTGTTTTTCTTTTTGCATCTCTTCTTTTTTCGGGTTTGCTTTTCTTTTTGCATCGTTTTTTATTTGCATCGCGTTTGTGTATTTGGTTGTGTTGTGTGTATTTGCAGCGCGTTTGCTGAATGCTGCACATGTGTTGTCAAATTAATGAAGATGTTTTCTTAATTTGCATGTGTTTTCTGAAGTTACAGGGCGTTTGCCCCTGTCGGGCACCATACTATTATAGATGAAAAAAATATTTTGTTGAACTATGAAGCATTTTGTAAAAAAAAAAAAAAAAAAAACGAATCTGAAAACCTTTCACAACCACTTGGCAGAGTGCCAAGGACCCCACTTTGAGAATCACTGAGGTAGACAACCAGCCATCGATCGAGATGTCATACACACATTCTCTTCCTCCAGATGGACAATAAACAGAATACCGTGGTCACATAAAACATAAATAAAGGGCACACTGAACATTAGTGCGCCTAGTTATACTTTTGACTCATTAAAATTAAGTTGGAGTATCGATACCCATAAGCAGTATCGGTATCAATTCCGAAAAAATTCTAACAATTGGAATAACTTTCAAAACTTTACTCACCCAGTCTTGGCAAAGTTGGTCCAGTAGGTCATGACCACAGCACTGAGCATGACATCGTTCTTTGAGAAGTTACAGGGGAAAAGGTCAGTGGGACCGATCATAGGAATTCCAAAAACATAGGGCACCTCGTCCCCGTGGGCGGCGTCTGACCAGGCTGGCTTCATCAGGCTCTGGCAGTGGTGGTAAAAGGCGTAGAAGTAGGTGGGTGAGCCGTAGCGAGCATGGAGATCAGCCGTTACCACCGATGGCTCCACCCACTGGTGGTCGGTGAACAGAGCCACCAGCGTCTTGCGCCTGGTCTCTGGATTGTCTCTGTCTGCCCAGTCTGTGTACATGAACTTAATGGTCTCCCTCAACGTGTCCTTGCCCTCTGGGTACCCGTACAGACTGTCCACAAAGTCTGACACGGAGAAGTCAAAGTCGTTTCCAGACACGCCGTCCTCTGAATCCACCACGTTCTCCACAAAGCGCAGCCCCTCGCCCTGGTTGACCCCCAGCATGATGTCGTAGTTGAGGAACTCGCCCTGCTCCATCAGGATCTCCGGGTCATCAGGGATAACGTCCCCATCGATTACAGGTCCAAAGGCCACGTGGTACCTCGCTGGTTGTATGTCCTGCTCCACCAGCTCCCTGGAGCTCTTCTTCCTCAGACAGTCCACCATGTCTAAGGTGTCCAGGACATTACAGCCCACCTTCTCCGCCAGGAGACGTGTATACTTGACCGGCTGGTAGTTCACCGCCCAGCTGGAGAGGGCTGACCCACTCTGAATGATGGCTCTGTGGAACAGACCTGCAAGGACACAGGAAGAAGAGACAGGGTGATGTTTAGCGTGTCACTATGACGGAGGATAATTGAGTTATGTGCTACACTACATGATAATTGTTAATTTTGTTGTTGCCGTGATCAAAAGGGTGCTGTCAGCAACGTAGTTGATAAGAATAACAAAGGCCAGACATAACAAGTCATTGTTGCCACAAAGAACAATAATGGAATCATGGGTGTGATAATGAATGTGCAGATGGCCTGGTGTCTCAGACAGCTCACAGACTGAGGAGGGAATCAGTACTATGTCTGTCATCTTCTCTCCTTCCATCCATCGCTATATGCTCTCCATTATAATCCCTGTATGTTTGCCAGGAGCAGATGCTGTCATTATGGCTCGATAGGTTTTGTTGCAAATAGAGGATGGACTAGACCAAATAATTAATTCCTTTCCATGTAGGAAATGCATTAATGCAGTGAGATGTAAGTGTTCTTAGAATATATGAACGCTGCACACATGCCCTCCCCGTTAATGTACTTTTCAAGGTAGCTTGACTTGGATGAACCTCAAACACTGCAATTATAGACACAGATGCTCTTTTTTTTGCAGTCGTCGCACACGCACACGCACACGCACACACACACGCACACGCACACACACACACACACACACACACACACACACACACACACACACACACACACACACACACACACACACACACACACACACACCTCTGCATCAGTTATGCCTTGTGCAAGTTAAAAGTCTTTTTTTTTTTACCTAAAAGATCACTAAATACTTCAGTTTGTGGGCGGATTGCTATAAATAAAACCAGACTCCTACTCCCTACATTTGCAGAAGGAATGGAGCTGTACACATGCACTCGGCAATACAATGCAACATGGTGGCACACAATGAAAGGAGTGGAACAGAACGCCTCGGTTTCCTGCTTCTATACAGAAATAGACACATGTTGCACTAAGAGTCAACAGACCATCTTTTACGTGGATCTATATTGTTTGTGCGGGGGTGGGCTTTAAAGGGGGCGGAAGGGGTTCAGAGACGAAAGCGAACAAATCTACAGTCTCATGGGGTGCTCCTAAATTACATTTTAGTCGCAGTGCAGTATGAAGGAAATCTACAATGAGTTTTCTCCACAAGGAACAAATCCCAAATAACAAACATAATTTCCTAAGAAATAATTGAATTGCTTCTCCTTTGAAAAAAAATGTCTTCCTTTCAGACAGCAGAGTGAAGGTGACATGACACCACCCTCTCTGTCTTGGGGAGGCCTCAATCACCTCGTCGCCGATGCCTTGCAGTCTTCGTCTTGACAGCACTACTCATTCTGTTCGGACGTGGTTTTCGAAATCACGAGTGCTGTTTTACCGATCTCAGAGAAAATCAGAGACGCAGCTCCTACCACTTCACAGTGCTGCTTTATTGCTCATGGCGGTTTCACTGCCGGAGTCATGGAATACCACTGAACTCATGATATTGAAAGCCGCAGCAGATGAAACGCTCCAGAAATGGCATGCATAAAAAATTATTCATTATTAGAGAATTTCACATTTAAGCCACGAAGACTAGCAGGGAAATATACAGACACGCAGACTCAGTTTGTGATATTTCAGCATCAGTGTGGGTGGCTGTGTTGAAGTCTTTGTATTTGACGTAAACAGAAGACTTAAGTGCCAGATATATCACTTTGGTAGTCTTAATCAGAGGCGGCGGGGGGCTTATTTCTTCTTGGCAAAGATGAAGTGTTTATTTACGGAGCTATTTACATTTATTTGTTCGCAAGTAGTAAGTAGAATTAATGTGTCTGGGTGAGTGAACTGTGAAATGTTTCTGTGGTGAGTGTGTTTACTTGTATGAGCCACAATTTGTGTATTTAAACAATGAGTTTGGGTCTGAAAGTGGCAGCTGTTGGCAGCGAAGATATCACCACGTCTTAATATGAGTTTAAGATGTAACCTCTTTTTTTTTCTGCTGCTGCATCATTCTACGTGGATGAGCCCTCAGCGTTCTGTGGCAGCTCAAAGGAAGCTGCCCTTCGAGCTGTCCTGTGGTTGTGCTTCTCTACAGGACTCTGGCCTGTGCCGTGTCCCAGGGAGGGGAAGCAGATGTCGAGGGTTTCACCCACTTGAAAGCATTAGAAGGGGCAGTCGCAAGATGAAAGATGGCCGCTCCGAGGCAGAGAGGGAGGCTGGGGCTTAATCCTGCCATCCCTCCCCTCTCCTCCTCCTCTCCCCTCCCTTATCCTCCCCTTGCTCTTTAGTGGTATTGCCTTTCTTCACATCTCAACTCAGATTGTGCTGTGCAAACAGAGACAGTCATAGCGCAGGGAGTCTGTCCTGAATCCCAATGCAGACAGCCGTGCCACAGCCACTTTCTAAAAGTCTTTGATCAGAAAGTTGCTGTAGGAAAACGTTTGCCAGCAGAGAAGCTTCTGTGATTGCCATGGCGATTTTTGACAGACATACGTATATCAAATCTGTTTGCCGTAATTGAGGAGAGCAGCTTGAATGCAACTAGGCTTGGTCTCGTGTCTGTCTGAACCCACAGATGGCCGACTGCTGAGGAGGCTGCAGCCAGGTTGACAACACTTGATTTATCTCCCGTTTTTTGGTTGATGAAAGGGAGGAAGAGTGACTGAGGCTTTGCTATTGCTTGTTGAGAAACGTATAAATCTAGCGCACATGAGCTGTCACCGGACACGATAAATATGCATTAGAGCTGTGTGTGATGAGCCCCGCTGTGTTAGGAAGCTCACTAGGGAAGGTCAAAGAGAGAGGAGAGAAGAGCACAGGCTCTATCACCCACTGAGGGAATCCACTAATTATCCACGCTGGGAGGTGTACGTGTGTGTCTGCGAGTGCACGTGTGTCAGCATAAATGCACGCGCGTGTATTTATGCTGATTTTTATTGATAAGACACAGAGATGATGAATAGACCGCCAGACGACAGGCATCATCATGATGGGGGTTCACCATTTGTGACATTGTTTTGCCTTCAGTATCTACTCTGACATCTGCGCAGTGAACGACTGCTCGCTCAACATCCCGAAAAAATTAAACGGAAAGGGCATGACGCAACACCATCAACATGTGTGCCACATTCATATCTTGCATGTTTTACCCTGTAAAAGCAACAGATAGCCCTATCATTATCTGCTTGTGTTTGACATGCGAGAACCCGACACCCAAATTGTGAGCAGATCCATCAAACCATAGCGTCGCTGGCAGATTGAGGTCACACTGAATTATGACTGGAGCTCCGAGGTAATCACTCATTGGGTCCCTGCTAAAATGCTGTCGCGCCGCTCCGCAGCCACCTCCGCGCTGCGGTTTGCCGACCTCGACCGCGCTGCCCCCTCGCCAGACACGCGTTAAATGGCCATGCGGTTTAGGTCCTGGATTGGCTGAGTTGCCTGCGGAGATAATTCACCGCTGATAGAGGGAAAAAAAGCTTGACCTTGGGGATATGACAACCACGGCATAGGTTTGAGAGCCACAAACCACACACACACACACACACACACACACACACACACATAGGCTCAGACAAACACACAGGTTTAGGCCATGTTTTGACAGTAACGGTCATAAAGAAATGCTGATATTAACCAGCCAATGCCACGTCACTGGAGAGAGAGTAACATGACGCGGCCGTGTTTTGGATCACTGCTAATGTATTACGTGTCAACTATGGGCATGCATGTGTGAGTGTTCAGTCCGTGTTAATGGACAGGGATGTTCTGTTGGTGATGATGCCAGTAAGCGCCATAAATGACTGTACTTTGCAATCTGGAACAGCTGGCGAAAATCACTGAAGCATCAGCGGTGAGTTTTATCAGTGTGGCCCTGAGATAAATGCCACTGTAAAATGCATCCCGCAAAGAACACTAAACAACCTCCTCAACAATGTCATCCACATAAAAAATAAAAAATAAAAGAAATCTTAACAAAGATGTCTATCACATGACCTTGAAAGTTTGGATTGGCCAAGTCTCTTTTTATAGGTCAGTAATTCTTTTTCTTAACATCTTCTTCATCCCACATCACTTTAAAGAGCTAATCGAGGAGAAAATATGTAAAGCAGCAAAATCTTATCAAAATTCTTCTCAGACACATATAAGCCATCACGAGAGAGGAATAACGTGGCCACAGGGACGTCTTTCTTTCTCTTTTCCCCCACAACTCCTACTAGATCTTCTACGTGCTGTTTCCTCGCCTTTCAATCTTTCCTCTACTCTGATTTCAGGTGTCTCTCCATCTCACTCTCCCTGTCTGTTTTTCTGAGGGCCCATGCTGAGTCCCTCCCTGCTGATTATTAGACGTAAGCCCGCGTTCAGCAGAGCCTGAATCCTCTGAGCCATCTTACCTCCACCATCACTTCACTGTAAACAAATCTCCACAGACCCGTGGACTATGCAGAGCTCCCTCTGTAACAAACATTTCTCCATCTACAGTCAAACTAGGCTAGCACTCAATTGGACACATTCAATAACTGTTGCTCTGCCTATGTTTGAGCATTTCATTCACTCTTCTTTCTCTGTGCTTCCCCCCCATTTTCAACTCTCATCTTCTTTCATGAGGATCCACATTGTTACTGTTTTTCTAAATGATAAAGATATGTGAAGTGCTTTAACCCCACCTGAAATATTTAAAGCTAGCTGGGAGATGAACACTTACACATTTTGTCTAATTGTACGCCCATGGCCACTTGCAGTCTCATAACATGGGGTTGAAGCTGCTGTCTCCATGGCTACAGCTTACAATACCACAGGCTGCATCCACTTAAACACAAGTGCCTCTGGTCTGATCATGCATTAGTCCATGGATAATTTCACATTGGTCTGGCAGCCCTGAAACAACACCTACATTATTTTTCTGTTCCATTAAAATGTTTCAAACTCGTCGACTTCAAATGAACGAACGAGCTGATGGAATCAGGAAAAGGGCCATGTGCCGTTTTCTGGATTTCCTCTGGCTCCAGCAATATACTGTAAGTTAGAGCACAAAAGCTACCAGGCAGTGTTTCTGTGTGTGTGTGCATGAACGTTAATCCAAGAAAGGCAGTTATTTGCCATACTTGTTTGTTTAAACATTAAAAATGAAACATGACATGAAATGGCCCAAATAGGACTCACTACTTATGATTCATTGCATGCATGATTTGTTTTCTTGCTCTTTTATGATTGCAACTATTCTTGTTACCTGGCTTCATATGTTTCCTCTGAACCAGATTTACTCGGGACTGATTTTTTAACAGATTATCTAACAGCACAGCTGCCAAAGAAAAATGCATCTTCCTCCCAGAAACTGACTGTTTTGTTTTGCATAGACCAGAACACAAAAGCGAACTGTTGCCTAATTCCTACAAAAGTTAAGTTTTTCTTACATCCCGGGAGGTGTTGTAACAACATTCAAGTGAAGAGCAGTGGGCTTTGAAACAGAAGGACTGCCCTGCTCGTGTTTCATCATGTCCATATAGAGACAGTGTCTGAGGGGCCAGTGTTTTCATCCATCAGTGTGAGACATGCTTCATGCCAGCCCTATATAATGTTGTTTGAAGCTGTCGGTCTTCTGCTCCAGCCTCTGAGGAGACTGCCTGCTTGCCTGCAGGCAGTGGCTTAGGCCAGATAAAGAGTTTGATCCACGGGGGTGGATGGAGGGAAGAGGGAGGGACTGAGAAAGCAGAACAGAGGAGATAGAAGAGAGAGAAAAAGACAAAAAAAAAGGATGGGATGGGAGAAGAACACAGAGGAAAGATGAAGGTATGAGTGTAGGAGAGGATAGGAATTGGGAAATAGCAGGAGGCAAGAGGAGAGGAGAGGAGAGTTTTTGTGGTTTTCAAAGTCCCTTTATTGAACAATTTTCAGAGAAGATTCACAATCACATAAATCAAAAACAAATAAGACAAAGAAAAACCTAAACAAAATAATAATAATAAAAAAACCTAGAGAGGAGAGGAGAGGAGAGGAAAAAAAAAGGAAGAGGAGAGGACAGGAAAGGAGAGGGCAGGAAAGGAAAGGAGAGGAAGACAAGGATAAAAATGACCCCACTGACAGGCTGTACCAAGGTTCCAGGATCGATGTGCATCTGAGCCCGGCGAGTGTGATATCTCCTACTAATCACGACGTGACATCCACTGGTCAATACCACACACTCCGGGCCTCATCATCACGTGCACGCTGGCCTCCCTCTGTCTGCACGCACAGCACAACAGGGCCACCGCTCCTCCTTGAACTCAGCAAACTGGCTGCTAATCACAGGCACGCACACCACACCTGAGTTGAACAGTATTTGTGGACTAATGCTCAGAAATCATTTCAGCCTAGGAATTGGCGTGGGTGTGGGTTTACATCGGGACATTTCAGATTAGCGCGTGTTGTAGTTCGCTGTAAAGCAGATTAAATACTTCTCTGTGATTGTCTGAACTTTTTGCTGCTTCACTGTTGTATTGTTCAAAACAGCAAATTGGATCTGGCATTCTTAGGAGGATAACGCTGCTATTTATTTGAAAGTCCTATG
The DNA here is from genome assembly GCF_004354835.1 of Perca flavescens. Classification (NCBI taxonomy): domain Eukaryota; kingdom Metazoa; phylum Chordata; class Actinopteri; order Perciformes; family Percidae; genus Perca; species Perca flavescens. The sequence goes on from NC_041340.1 coordinate 22,616,738, forward strand.
TGATCCAGTTAAGGTGCTAGCAGACAGAAGCACAAGCATAAATAGGCATAAATCCACTCATTTACTACTGGCTAAAAAAACACTTAATTTATGTTCAGAGCAGCTTTTAAGTACTCAGTTGCTGCAGTTGCCGGTAAAGTGTGTTTGATGGACAATGACAGGGTGCAACTAGGCTCTTTTTTCTTTAGCTGACATCTGGTGACTGACAAAGTCATGCAGTATGTTTGGTACATTCTATAAAAGACATACAGTTTGTGGGGGCATTTTAGGCCTTTATTTGATAGGACAGCTAAAGAAATTAAAGGGGAGAGAGAGGGGGAATGACATGCAGTAAAGGGCAGCAGATCGGAATCAAACGCAAGTTCAGTACATGGGGCGCATGCTTAACCAGGTGAGCTACCCAGGTGCCCCAAGATAGAAAAGATTTAACAAAGAAAGAATCATTATTGATCGCATATGCACTTAAATCATGGCAACAAAATGCCCTTTAGTACATTTATTATTTCTTCAGCTGTTTCCTGTATTTTTTGGGATGTTATCTGTGAATTCTCAGGACATCTTATGTGCATGATACACATGCATGCACATAATATATGCATTGATTTCTGTCCTCCTCTCCCCTTGCAGCCACCAAGAGAAACTTGAAATTTTTCCATTTGCACGCATGCATGTGTCGCTAACGCTGCAGCCTCTGAAAAGCAGAGAATACTATCTCTGTGTCCTTCTACTGCTAGCTCTCTTTGTGCTGTGGCATTCGAAGCGGTATTCACTGAGCTCAATCCACACTGCTGCAGTGCCTAGATTGGCCTGATAGCTGTGTACGCACAACAACAACACACACTGTCAGCGAGCCTTGAATAGGCGTCGATGTCGAAATGGGAAGAATAATGAGTTATTACAGGGTTATCTGTGTATATCTCCATGTCATGACTGTGTAAGCGGCCCTGCTAATCTCATTAGATGGGACAAGTTGTTAAAGATGTTTTCTGATTTCCTCTCTCTTCTCCTACTGTGTCCACAAATAGATTTCAGATCACTGTGCTGAGAGGAAATGATAAGTGCCTTCAGCTCCCAGAGAAACTGGTTTTCATAAGAGAATTATGCAAGTGGCTGCTGCGTAGTAACAGTGCAAACATCTGACTCCTGTCTAAATATATGCACCATGTTTTACACCCCAATCTGCATTGTATCGCAGCCCCAAAGCTTGGTTCATTTTTATATATGCAGCAAACAGTGACAGCCAAAGACAAAGCGTGCACTCACTTCAAGGAAGCAAAGCTCCATAAGTACAAATCAGTCTGTAATGTAAAATATGTCTAGCATGGGAGGGTCAAAGATGTAAGTTACACACAAATATGACAATTCAGCCATGAAATATGGAAGGATGGGAAGCTTCTATTCTTGGCGACATCTTGCCTGTGACAGCCAGATGGGATGGCTGAAATTCATTTTTGGGCCAAGCAAAGCCACGGAGAGGGCGCAGTAGCATTTGTGACAGACAAATTATCGCAAGGGGTGTACAGCCCCCTGGGGGGAATCAGAGGGATTCAGAGCAAAGTACAGAAAGAGTGACAGAGAGAGAGAGAGAGAGAGAGAGAGAGAGAGAGACCTCAGTCTAAGTGCCTAATTCTTACAGAAACAAATTAGCTGTGAGCTATAGGGCTACGGGAGGTGATACTGAGATGGATACACACACATCTCGGCCAAAAGCAGGAGGTGGGTGGAAGCTTATTGCTTACCCTGGCCCTTTTCACAGTCTTCCAATACAGCAGATCACTAGCTTACAAGCTTTTGAGTCTGGTTCAGAAAAGGATATGTCCCCGCTTACATCTGATTGTAGCTCACATACAAACGTGCATGGCACACGCAGAGCATAAACATGTTGGCTTAGCTGCACTTGTGCATCCTCTAAATATCAACTGTCTCTCCAGGGAAGTCCAATCCTACTATAGCTACACAGAAAATAGTAATGGAAAACTCCTACAGGCAACATGTAACATATGTATACCATACAACGCACCAACATAAATGCTACACACACACACACACACACACACACACACACACATACACATGCTCTTATAATTCAGGAAGCTCATTAGGCACCACACACAGAGCACCTAGTAGGCAGCAAGCTTTTTTTTTCTGACCAAGAACATCAGCAACTCTTTTAATCTAAACCACCATTAATGAAGCAGAACCAGAGGAGACATTAGAAGAAAAAAACAATAGTCCCCTAGATGCGCTGTAATTCCTGTGCCCCACTCAAAAGTATAGTGCCTTCCTATTATAGAGAGTTCCCCTGTTACTGATGCCTTTTAGGGTCAGTGGTCACACCAGCAGCAGCCTTCCGGGCTGATTAACTATTGTCCAAGGCATGAGCGTGCCAGGCTGGGCACAGGCTCTCCAACAGTGTAAACATATTCTTCTAGCTGTGCCTGTGTCACTCTGTGTTCTTCTCTCACAGCGTCTGACACTTGTGTGCACACCATTGTACCAGTAGCCCTGCAGCCAGAAGCCACACAAACTCGTTCTAATTCAAGGCAGCACACTATGCAAACCAACAGCGGACAAAAATAGAACGGATATGCGTCGCCCTCGCCCTCATTCTTGGGCACACATTAAAGATTGAGAGTGAAACTCGGGCCTGGGACGGGATGGCGTTGCGAATGTTATCCCTGCACCTGCCTGTGGAATTACCTGCTCAAAGGAAGGCTGCTGTGTTTGTGCATTTATTGAGTGTGTGTACGCTTGTGTGTGTATGAGTGGCCTGTGTACTGTGTGCTGTGAGAAACACAGTGGAGGGATAGCAGCACTGTCACAACAGCCCATCCCTGGAGAGCACTATGTCTGCCTTTTCTGCCTCATGCTTCATACTGTAAACTCCCATTGAGTCAATTACTCTGGCAGGCTCTTTAGCCACCATAGCCACTTACTGTAAGTGGACGTTTAGACAATTGGGTTATGACATGTCCTAGTACTGTGTATCCATTGGCAGCAGTGGCTTCCTGAAAATCTACTCAAACAAATCAAGTCAACTGGAAATCCCAACAATTAAGAGCTATTTGTGCAGACTATCTGAACTCAGCATTCGGCCACTGAGCAGCGATTTGCTGCAAAACTAATCTAAATCAATCCATTAAAATGTTTTTTTTTTTTTTATTTTGATTAGGAATCACACTGACTTGCTGAGATGTTGACGTTAATAATAGAGATTAAAAATGTGTTGACCAAAGTCTTCATTAGTCTGAGATCCTTCATTTATGCCTCCTCTGAACAAAAGTGTGCTGACTACACATGTATCTGTGCTACAAGCTAGAAAATACATCTTAGCAAGACAAACAGACAGACATATGGATGAACTAAGCTGTCCACATCTATTCTCATTGTGTCACCAGTGGAGAGGGGAGGGAGGAAATAAATGGGAGGTCATGGGAGGATAAGCGAGAAGACTCAAAATTCCTCTGTGGGTGCTATTGTCCCTAGAGAGTATTCAAAGCAGGCAAGGGCTCTCTGCATAAGAAAATGGTACTCTGCATGCTAACTGTGACTTGGCATTCATTGTGAGGAAGACACAGGCATCTCAATGCATTGGGTGACTCATGCAACCATTTCATCTCCAATATGTGCTGTTCTTGAGCTCAATACAAAGGCTCTCAAATGATTTTGGAGTGTGATTTGGTTGAATGAAATTTCGGGTTAGAAATACACCACATATTCATCACTTTTTCAAAGGCCTTTTTGCAGTGTTAGTCTTTATGACAGTTTATGCCCATGCAGAGGAGAAACATCTACATTCTGAGCTAGTCCACGTCCAAGAAGTTTCGATGGCTTTCGGAACAGTTGGCTCAAAGCATTTTCATTAAACTGTATTTTGCGCAGCTCTGCCACATCTCTATAGGGTCATATTGGCTTATATGATGCTCTGCAACTGTGAGTAATATATAAGTCAGTGTATTAGATCTGGGGCCTGAGATGAAATCTAATTTCTGTGAGCTCAGTAAGAGAGATTGCTGATACACATCCACATATCCAAGGCCACATCTGGCAGGCCCTATCAAATATACATGGACCTCAGCAGATCATGATATGGCTGCACTCCCATTATTTCCTCAAGTCCACAACACATTGTAATTCCTTGCAAGGTGTTTGATACAGACACTGACATTTACTTTGATATTTACCAACTATGTGCAGATAAGCATGTCGTGACATCTATGTTTTGAATTAGCGCTTGCCAATGTCTCAGTTACTGTCCGATCTCACGAGGATACCATTTAAGAAATGAATATTGTAATGAAGGCAATAAAGCACGGAGATGACTTGGCTGATATTGAGAAGTGACAGTTAATTTCAGTCATTGGGGTAGCCAGCTGATAACAGATTTATAGCATCACAAACCGTAATGGACAAGTAATTAATATCTATTGTACAGACTTCATTTGGGACGCTAATGCATCATATTGAATTTCAGATTAAACAAAAAAAACAGAGTGACAGAAAACATCTCAATGTCTGGCGCCGTGTCAACCTCATTTCAGAGCAGCCGGCCTAATAACAAGGACTATATACAGTCCCCTTTCACAGCAGCACTCCAGCCGTTTTCAATTTTGGCAGGACAGAATGCAATGTATTTTTACCTCCGGTCCTTTCTGTCAAGCTCTGAAAAGGCCAAATGGGTAGTGGTGGACACTTTCTTCACCACCTCAATATCCCCATTTGTGTTGGCTGCTTACAGAGGAGTGGTGGTGCAGGGAGTAAAATGTGGAGTGACAGGCCGAGGTCCCGGCACAAGGGCAGCGAGCGTGAGCTGAGCTATGGTGAGGAGCAGTGCGTCCTCTGCCCCAGCAGCCTCATTCACTATTTATTTGTGTGTCTGTATGTGTGTCTGTATGTATATATGTATATATGTGTGTGTGTGTGTGTGTGTGTGTGTGTGTGTGTGTGTGTGTGTGTGTGTGTGTGAGCATACTGCCCATGCTAGCTAGCATCATTCTGTTTGCTTACGTTGTGTGGGTCCTTGTGCATTCACACACATAATTCTGGTGAACTCTCTGTGCTGCTTGTGGAGCTATACCACTACCTCGCTGAGGTAAGAAAGGCATTCAATAGTTGCCTTTATGCCTCAGCGGTCACAATTCAGATTATCAGTCTTTTACATTCAAACCAGGCTGTTGGCAGTGGAAGGGAGTAAAGAAAAAAGAAAAAAAATATATCACAATTGTGTGAGAGAGTGTACACGTTCCTTTCTAATGTTTTCGTCCTCTTTTCCATGGTAACATGCCTTTCACTGCAATCTGTCTGTTTCCATATCTTCCTCCATATTCTCCCCTCTCTGTTGTGTCTCTTGCTGCCAGTGCCAGTAGGCACACAGCTGTAGCCACATGACATCCCCTGTAGTGGGAGAGTATGTGGACTTACATGTACACATGGCCTGTGTGTGTGTGTGTGTGTGTGTGTTTGCATGTGTGCGAAGCTGAGCTGAGGTGAGCTGAGCATGGGGGGGAATATTTACGCAGGCCAACCTTTAATGACAGCCAATCCCAGGGGCCTGGACCTGCCATAGCTGTGTGTGTGTGTGTGTGTGTGTGTGTGTGTGTGTGTGTGTGTGTGTGTGTGTGTGTGTGTGTGTGTGTGTGTGTGTGTGCAGAATGTGTATAGCAGTGTTTGTGCAAGTGCGTACATATTTGTGCAGTATCGATGTGGGTCTGTGGAGATGAGTTATGTGTGTATGCGCCCGTGTGTGTGTGTGTGTGCTCGTCTATCAGTTAGGCTGCATGCTGGCACGCTCCACTTTCTCAATGTCAAGCTAACACATATTCAACAGAAACTAACGTCACTACACTTGACACATATCTCACCCACAGACATTCTTTTCCAGCACACATTCAGAGTGGCATCGGTAAGGCTATTGCCATTACTATAGAATGTGTCATTGTCAGCTTCCATCACCACCACATAAAGAGATGACACACAGGTCTGGTCTGTAACACACAGATTAGCTCCTTAGCATGTGGGAAATAGGTATCTATACATTAAACAGCAACAACTGAATTTGGATTTTAAAGGTCATAAATTACATTTTGTAATAACATTATTTTTGTATTTGTATGTATTATTTTATTCTTTCTCTTCTGCAGTCATGGGATTAAAGGTATATAGGGCATTTGGGGTAGGCTACTAACATGAGTCTGTATTTGTGTGTTTATTGCAAATTTATTTTTTCATAGAAGACAATTTGACATTAGCTAGGAGGAAAAACTTGCAATTGATAAAATTAGTAATGACTGTATTCCATTTAGCTGCTTTGTTTTCAGGGTCCTGGTATTGTCACTGTCAAGACTTATGAGACACTTAAACAAAACAGAGCAATCCCTATTGTTATTAGAAATACTTGTGCTTGTCTACTGACCGGCTGCTGTAAAAAACAGCCTATTGTAGATTTTCATATAACACAGATCTAAATTCATATGGATAGAATTTGAGCTGCTACTGAGCTCACATGACAACTGAGCAAACTCCATTTGTTGAAGAAAATGTTTGAAAGCCCCAGGAAAAGCTAGTAAGTGGACCTTGAGTTATGATTATTAAATAATTGAAGTAAAAATGTAATCACTCTTTTTTTTTTACCAGTATATTCTGTATTTCATTCAAATGCGAAAATATATGGGCAATATGGATCAAATCCAATATCACGGTTTATGATATTTTATACTGTCATTGATTTATTGTGATGAAGTACAACATATAAAATAGCCAGACAGGAATATCTGTTTTTGGCAAATGTAGTGAATTAAATAGCTGACAAGCCAAGGCACTTCATCACATTGATGCAAACATGATATAAAAATCCAATTTGACAGAAAACATTCCTGCTTATTGATTTGCAACATTGCCCACAATGGTCAAATAACAATATGGAATCTCTGACAGTTCGTCTCACGGTGTATATCATTATGTTCCCTAAACTTAATTTAAAAAATTTACCATGTATAAATCTGCCCACCTTGTCTTATTCAGAGTGCTTCTTATCTTAAAAAGGTATTTAACAACAAACAGTCAAAAGGGAGAGTTGTCTTATTATCATGGTTGTCTTATATTTGGCCAATATGGTATTATTATTCACAGGTGAGAATAATACGTATTCTTTGCACACTAGTCCCCTGAGTACATTTCCACATGACATCAGAATCTAGTTGCTGTCATTTACTGTAAATAGCTTGGAGCATATCAGTTCTACCGCACATTGTCTCCCCTCATGTCGCTGTGCACTTTGTTTGCCTGCATTTCTGCATGGGGAATGTTAGCTACTGGTCGGTGTTTATTCAATGAAGTACATCCATGGTAACATGTTTTCCTGTTTGAATTTTAATCAAACATAGGCCACCTTTTTTTTTAGCCAGGGGGTTTTGGCTGTGACGGGTGTGCAGTGATTTTGGCTCAGATCTGTAGCTGTTCCCATGAACACCATCAGGTATTCACAGTGCCATCTCTGATGTCGCAGCTGTCCCTCCTCCTCGCCAGCTTCCTTAGTTTTGACGCAGAGAAATAGACTGGTGCTTTTGGGTTACTGACAAATTACGGGCAGCACAATCTACAGTGTTTGAATAATTTAGCACTATACCGTTTGGAGTGGGGGGGGGGGGAATTTGCAAAAAGAAAAAGAAAAACCTACACACCAAACTTCTGTCTTCAGGGTTTGAAGCAGGAGCTATCATCTGTCTGTCCTCTGGGATTTTGTTATCTTGTATCTTTCAGTATGTCTGCAAGTGAGGACCATGTTTTAGTATCACAGAGGCGATTTGGCTGTCTCAGAGGAGAACTCAGGTACCCATACACCCCCTGTCTTTCCCAGGAGGTCAGGGGGAGAGTTCAAGGTGGTCTGCATAGGTAGTAGATCCACGAGGGAATGTTTATTCCATACAGTGCTTTAATAGAGACCAGAGGGAGAGGAGGAGTAGTGGAAGCTGGTAGGGCTGTAGCACAGTGGCGCTGTTTCCCATCAAGTCTTCCTCCTCTTCTAATGAGCATTCTATTAGCAGCTAGGGGACGGATTTAGGCAGTTAGGCATACGGAGAAGGCTGGCTAACAATGCAAGTGGTAAGCTAAACAGCTGTTCCCTCACTGCTGCCACCTCCCATCCCCGGCTAATGAAGCCCTGAACGATGAGCAGGAGTCCCGGGACAGGGCAGAGAACAGCCACAGACACCCAGACAGGGATTCTCAGTCACTCACAGGCCTCATAAAAAAGGTCTGTGTGGAGAATAGCTTCACCGATAGGACAACCAAGGCTCCAATTAGATAGTGGCTCTAAGGGGAACCCTAAGAATAGCACATTGGGCGAGCAAGGACATTTTTATGAGCACCCTGCACGGCTCTGTGTTTCGGAAAGTAAACACTCCTTTGCATTGTTTTTCTGAGTTGAGGACGTCGGAAGCCATGACGCCTTTCATAATGGATAATAAACAGATCACTGTGATGATTTTTTGTGAAATGTTACATTGCTACATTTCATTATCCTCTACAATGTGAATGGTGTTCACAGTGGTGGGCATCAATCAAGATTAGTAGCATGCCATCTGGGTATGTCAACATCTGAAATACTGCAGAGGATGCGTGCTCTCCAAACAGCCTTCACTTAAACAAGGAGAAATGTTTCAGGAGAGATGCCTATTTTTCAGTTGATAAAAAAACTTGATACAGCATTATGTTTGGCTGGCAAGACGCAGCATTTGTTTTACTTAAATGTCGAGTCTGTCAAAGGTGTGATTGTCTGACAGGGGCCCAAGTCACCTTCAAATGATACATGCATTAACATTTACTTGCACTCTTGAAGGTAATCTTTTTGTCTTTGTTGAGGAATCACTTTAGCTGTCAAGGCTGCTGCATGCTTTAAATGAAAAGCTGTTCTGAACGTGGGGCTACATCAGAGCTTCTGATTCTGAAAGTCTACACTCATATTTTGCAGCAATTAGCCAGGTGTGAGTTTCGAGTGCTCTGCAATTTCTTTTTTGTGTCCATTCTTCACACAACTATGTCTGCCACTATGTTGAATACTAAACTGCTCATCATGAACAGCTTTGAGGAAAATCTTTCCTTTTAGTGTTTGCTTTAATCTGCATTTGTTAGCTCATGGATATTGTAGGAGTGGCACTGTGAGTTTTGTTTTACTCCTACATTGCTGTTCTTACCTTTCATCTAACAGATAGCAGCCTCACTGGTTTCTGATCCACTTCATTGCTGTGCTTTGTCAGCAAACCCCTCCTCAGCACTTCCTGCAGCTGCTTCACAATAAAAGCCTTCAGGCGGCATCATCAATTTTGTAGGCAACACTATTCTTCTTGTTGCTTGATTGCTGTATGTAAGCCTACCATTCTGTTTCTACTGAAATCCTATGATATCAAAACACCTTAATGAAAGCTAACCAAAAGGTTTGAAACAATAAAACCTGTAGTGTAAATGTACTATGTGATCACAGCATCTTAAAAATGTATTTTGATGGTATATGTTATTGTTTGTTGAAAAATAAGACAATCGTGATAAAAATTGTTACACGGTTTTTATCCATTCTTAAAATGGAGAAGTTCTTATGGGAATCAACAGCTGCTTATAAACTCAGCTAACTAAACTAACATCTATATTATTCCTATAATTGAAGCTGAATTACATAATTCTTTCCAGGAAACTTCCTAGAAAAGTATGGACCCAAAAAATAAAGCTTTGCTGTTTTATCTCCCAACATGAAGGTCTAAATGCTGTTTCAAAGCCCTCTCCAAGCTACAAGAAATAAAATGACGGTGGAGAGATACTGAATTCTTTCTTTCTTTCTTTCTTTCTTTTAATGGAATAAACTTATAAAATAGCTACTGTTTAAAACCAGTGTTTTTTACTGTAAAATGAACCCACACCAGCTCACGAAAACCAAAGAATTAACAGAACAAATACATGGACCTGACCTCCGAGCCTTGAATGGATGCTACGGCCTTGGTGTTTCCAGATCAGAGTCAGCAGTTGCCAACATCAGACATTTTCAAATCCTACACATGAGGGCTTTAAATTGCCCTTGAAGGCTTTTTTGCCTTTTTTGCTAAGCAGCTGCACCAAGTGTTGAATTGTAGCTCTAAGGTTAGCCACTGTGACCCATGGTAATACAATTAATGCTTCAACAGTTTGGCATTTATGGGATATTTCTTTCTGGGCAGAAGATAGTGAGATTTCTATCTGACTAGAAAAACAGTACACAAATCTCCAAAAGGAACCCCAAAGCTACACACGTTCATTATTTCTTCCTGTTTATTACCCAACGCCTCTCTATGTCAGACAGCTTATCACCCCACATTTGATTTAGCTAGTTTGAAAAAAGGTGCAAAATGATTTGCTGTCACACACGGTTGGATGATGTGTTGAGAAAGCAAGTTTGTTAAAAGCATGCAAAAACCATTGCCCCTCAGATAATACTTAAATGTCCCATATTAAGTGAGATTTATATGTCTTGTTTGATTATAAAGCAGATCGAAGTGCTATATAAATATGGTGCAAGTATGAAATAGCTCAAATCAGAAATTGCACACATTCAGAAATGGTGCCTTTAAATAAGCCTGCTTTCTGTAAGTTTGTGATGTCACAACTATGCTATTTATAGGGAGAAAGTGCAGCTAGGGTGCCATGACAATCATTCCCCGGCTGCAATTACGGTGCAGAGACGCAGAGAACACAGATGCGGAAGACCCGTAAACACCGAACAATGAAAGCAGACTGGCTTTTTTTAAGGGGGGGAGGATTAAAGAGACAGGGGATGAATACAGGTATATTCAGACAGACAGTATGATAAAACAATAAAGTGTTTTTTGAACATTAAAGCATGTAAACATGTTCTAGTAGTAACCCAAAATACAAGTATGAACCTGAAAGTGAGCATAACATACCCCCTTTAATTTGTAAAATGCAAATGCTATTTTCAAAGTGTCAAACTCCATTTATGTCTTTTCACTCTTCAGTCTGCAGGTAGCCTCTCTGTCCATATACTGTAGTAACCAAATATGAGCACTGTAACTTAACGTAGAATTTCCTATCCAGGAGAAGAAAATTGTCTTTAAGTTGTGAAATAGCACATTTGCAATATTGTTCTCTGACAGCTGCATTCACATTTGCGAGTCACTCTCTTTTACCACTGAAAAGGATCTAGAGTGTATGTTACCTCTCTAAGCTAAAAATCTATTACAGCCTTGCGGGCCTAAAAGCTAAAGATTTAGTCTTTTTGTCAGGTTGCACAATGTTGGCCCTTTATAGTAGAGCTTTCTGCTCGTCAGCATGTTTGCCGAAAGTTCCTTTTCATTGGGGATTTCATTGTGCTCAGACTATGCAAATTTCACAGCTAAGGCTAATGCATTTGCACTGCCCAGAATTGAACGTCTTGGCAGGTGCACGTGCACATGTTCACAAACACACACACACACACACACACACTTCACAGATAGTGTGCACTTGGAGCACATTATGTCAGTGATAGGGATCCAGATGGCATACATGAATTCTGTTCTCTATATCACATTGTTAAAGGCTCTCACCAAGCAAATCACACCAGCTTAGTCCTTCTGCAAAGTAACTGGACTGATGTTTTTCCTATGCGACACTTCTTATTACACATTGAAAAAACAATTTACCTTCCAAATCAATCGGTCTGTAAGCACAGACTGTAGCAAGTAGGTTCTGTGTAAACAGAACGATATATTCTTGAATGCCTATAATCATGCAGTAGCTTTCCTCTCTGTGTAGATGAAGCGGTTATACAAAAATTAAGTGAGCACACAGTCATACATTTCTTATTTCAAAAATAATTCAGACGTTTCAAAAACATCACCCAAAACAGCTTGAAACACCCGGTAATGTTCCCTTCCAGCTGCAGAAGATGTATATAAATTACAAGTTGAGCAAACCAAATTGATGAAGAATGAGATGGTGTGGCAGCTCCACAGTACCTTCTGTTATTCATGCAGCAGCAGTGAGTGCTTTTCCCTCAGCAGGGATAAATAGATGTACGGAAACTGAACGCATGACCTAGCAGGCCACAGAGGTGAGCTGTCAGCAACAACAAGCAAACACAGACTGCTCGTGGTCATCACTAAAGGGCAAAGTTCAGCTAATTACACTGTAGTTGTTCATCTGGCAGACAAACAGGGAAACAGTCTATTTAACAACACATCTAGCCAGCCATGTGGCCTAGTGCGGAATGCCTAATGAATAAACACTTTTACAATAGTGGGTAAAAAAGAAAAGAAACAAATAAACATGTGCAGTGAAGAAAAAGACAAAGACAAAAAGAGAGAACAGAACAGACAGTGTAAAAAAGAAAAGATGGATAGACATAATGAAATGTGAAAATAGCGAAAAGGAAACCTAGTGAGTGGTGGCAGAAATTGGGCCAATATGTGTGGAACAGCAGGGAATAAAGGGAGGGTGAGAGAGAAAGGGAGATAGAGAAGGTGTGAGAGGAGGAGGGAGGTCAGTAGAGACGTGGAGATGGGTGGAGGCGGAGGGGGAGAGATGAGCCCCCAGTGCTCAGCTGTCAGTGCTTCCTCTGCAGGTGGGGCAGGAGGAGTGCCAAGTCCCTCTCTCCCACTCACACAGACACCCATGCATCACTCTATAATGGATGCTTTACACTGGTGCCAGAGAGAGAAAGACTGAGGCAGAGAGAGAGAGAGAGAGAGAGAGAGAGAGAGAGAGAAAGAGAGAGCGAGAGAAAGAGAGAGAGAGACATGGTGAGAAGACGAAAGAGAGACATGCGGGAGGGTGGGTACTGGAAAAAGAAAGAAACTGCTGTGAGGAACAGGGAAAAGGAACTGAAGAAAATGCCTCAGAGATTAAGGCAGTGGAGTCGAGGTAGCGGGGAACTGGATAGACAGACAGACAGACAGACAGACAGACAGACAGACAGACAGACAGACAGACAGACAGAAGGAGACCTCCATCAAGTCATTAGACCAATCAAGAGAGGAAACAGACGAGACAGTCTGGGAGCAATATGATGCAGCTATTGGTTTAATTGATCTAAAGCCTAACAGGATAAAGAATGCAGGGGAACAGCCAGGAGATGCAGCCACCGTTCCCCCTCCAACATCCTACTGTCACTGTCCATTAGGAAGAGTATGAATGCGCCCTTGACAATGATTTATCAAGAATGATTCATAGATGGCACCTACCTGAACTAATGACTTGCCAGCGTCTTTGCTGGGGATTGCAGGTCATCAACAGATGACATATTCTGTAGTCACCTCGTTCATCAGCTGCGATTAGATTCCAAAAGTAATCTCAGCGATACATCACCAGATGGGTCTCATTGTATTGTCTTGGAGAATATTGCTGAGACAGCCCATGTGTGCCACATGTCGCTCAAGCTGCCGAAGCCCATTCTTATACGCCTGTGGAGCTGGGGCTAGGTATATGCAACGCTCTGAGCTATTACCTTGGTTGATGGAGGCATGGATTTACTAAAGTACTCCATTATCCCCTGCTTCTTTCTCTGACCTGCTGCTCGGCTCTTTAACACCTATAACTTCATGCTTTATAGGCTCAACTACCTGCTGCAAGCAGAGACAGACTGATGGCTGGACTACCTGAATGAACTGCCGTTACTGTTTTTGGGCCATTTGTCAAATATTCATTCCTCTGCTCTCTTCTGGCTAGGGATAGGTAAAACTGCCTCACTCTGACGTACAGCCCAACTGGATATTATTTTCTAGAGTGTTACCTCAAACTGGCTGTCGGACCTCAGTGGAGTCGTCTTTAGCCCAATAACACCTCTCCCACGTCACATTACTCTGCAGGAGGCCCTGCCCTGCCTTGTTCTTCTGCACAATACAACTTTGGCTTCATTTTCTCTTTGCAAAGCTGAGTAGTGAAGAGACAAAACCTATTTGCTGCCTGAATTAGGCAGTTTCCAATTTCTAACGAGTCCAAAAGAGAGTAATACCTTTTAGTCGGTGAGTAATCCTCCATCTTTGTTTTGTAAAAAATAAAGCCTTTTTTGTCAGTTATACAAAGTCAAAGACACTGCCGTTCAAAGAAATGACTGAAAAATGCCACATAGGCCTCTTGTTAAAAGCAGTTTGCTTTTTCCACACAATGACGGCCACACTATATGGCAGACAACAAAGCCGAGTAGTCAGCGTAAATAAACACAAGCATTCTGGCTCCGCAGAGATGGCATCCCCCTGGTTTAATTATCGCTCTTGTCAATCGAGATGGAAGAATACGGTACCTGACAAGCCACGTCCCCATTCTCTCATCTCGCATAGGCCTTTTTCACACCCTGAGATGCACAGACATCCTCCAGCAGACAGCCAAATCAAACCTCGAGACGGAGGCATTCTGGTGCCCCAAACACACAGGTAACTTTACAGTGTCGAGTTGCTGAATGCCTTTGACATCTCAGAAATAAGGTCTATTCAACTTCGACAATTGTCCCTGGTTTTTCTCAAGCACAAGGCATTTGCACAACAATGGTGCTGAATCGTGTATGAATAACATCCCTGGGATGTGGTTATGCAGCTATCTTTCCCGGTGACTCCAATTCACATTCCAGCTCATACAAGGTGCCTTTATTTGATGCCTAGACCACAAGAGATGGAAGGCTGCTACATGATGTCTGAGTCCACAGAAATGAAGTCGAAACCAAGTGTGGATGGATCACACCTCCAGATCTGTGCGGTGAGAGCTCAGCACAGGGGCATTATGGAGTGGGAGTGTGCAGGCCTGTAGGCTGATCCACAGGGAGAACCTCCCATGGGTCTCGTTTCAGAAAGGAAACCCAAACATGTTATTTACAAAGGTCACAGCCAGATGTAACATTACAGTTAAAGCAGGGATGTAGAGTAAGACTCACAAACTCTTCATCTGTATGACCTTATGGCCTCATTCTCCACTCTGCAAGATAGGGTAATTTGGAGCAGCATTTACATTAGCCTTGGATTACCTGTCGATATCGCAAGATACAGCAATGAATGAGTACACAAGTTCTCAAAGCTCAACACATCCTCACAATTCCCAGCAGTCTCACTACAACAGTGTTTGTGTTGTTCCCTCTAAGGACAACTAGGAGCGTGCATGTACACGGTAAATGATTGTCAGAGCAGAGGTTAGATGCTCATGGCAATGCAGGCTCTGGTTCCCACAACAACAGCACTGTATCAGCAAGATTGACAGAGGCAGATTGATTCTAGGTCCAATATGCCTTGTTGTCAGTCTTATTTCCTTCCTCCATAGGTCCGCGAGGGTAAAGACATGCCAGAAACAGCCCAGTAGTCATTTGCACTGATTTGTGCGGTGAAATCCCAAGAGGGCCCAGACAAGACCTTACAAAGAGGTCTGTTCCCTAACCTGCTGTGTGATGTCATGTAGATGGAGTCACTCACAATGCAATTTAAATATTAAGCGATTTGAATAAAAGTATTAAAAGAGTCAAGAATATATCACCCCTTCATGTCAGATGTAATGTATAAAGAAGGGCTGATACATGGTTTGGGCTGCAACTAAGAATTATTTTAATCATCGATTCATTTGTCAGTTGATCAATTGATCATTTTGGTCCCTCAAATCAGAAAATACTCAAAAAATATCTTCACAATTTCCCCAAACCCAAGTTGACATCACATTGCTTGTTTTGTCCAACCAACAGACAACAATATATTAGCTTTACTATCATAGAAGAAAACCAGCAAATATTCACATTTGTTGCTTTAGAACAAGTTAATGTTTGACATGTTAGCTCTACACATTATATTGCAAACACAGTAGCTTTAAAGGTCCTATGACATGCTGCTTTTTGGATGCTTTCATATAGGCCTTAGTGGTCCCCTAATACTGTATCTGAAGTCTCTTTCCCTGAAATTCAGCCTTGGTGCAGAATTACAGCCACTAGAGCCAGTCCCACAATGAGCTTTCCTTAGGACGTTCTATTTCTGTGTCTGTAGCTTTAAATGCTATTGAGGAGGAGAGAAGCGGGGCAAGGTGGAGGGTGTGGGTGTGGCCTTGATCAACTGCCATGCTTCGCTTGTTTGCAAGCCATGATGTCTCTCTCTTTCTTATGGGCGGGCCAAATTCTCTGGGCGGGCAAAGCAGAGAAAGGGGAGGTAACCTGTCCCCTTATGATGTCATAAAGGGATTCCAGATTCCAGATCAGCCCATGAGCTTTCATTTTCTCAAAGGCAGAGCAGGATACCCAGGGCTCGGTTTACACCTATGGTCATTTCTAGCCACTGGGGGACCAGAGGCAGGCTGGGGGAACTCATATTAATATTAAAAAACCTGATAAAGTGAAATGTTCATGCCATGGGACCTTTAAACATTATATAGTACTCACACTAATTTACATTGTTGACATGTTGACACATGGAAATTATATTTTAAAAAGAAATTACTTTAGTTGACCCCTCCAGAATCAGCCCCAATACTGTTTGTATGGCATCTTTACTCAAATGTGTAAAACTAATTCTACTTACAGTATCTTTTATTCCTTATACCTCTGTATCAGTATCCTTTTTATATAAAGTATTTGTTTTGTTGACAGTACAAAGAAAGTCTGGAGGGTGATGGTGTGAGAGAAAAGGGTGTTTTAACAGAAATAACAAAACTGTGATGAGTGTTGCTGGGTGGAGATGATAGAAACACTCACTACTACAGATGTTTTCACAAGAAAGAAAGTAAGACCAGCACAAACTCGGTGATAACTTCTGATGTATTGTCATAAATATCACCAAGTTAATAAATAAATCAGTTTTTCAAACATTCAGTTTTTGTTTAATTAAGTCTTTATCAAGATCAAATTTCAGATCAAATGTATGATTTGGATTATACATTTATCAACTCTGTTTTATCATATAACCTACTGAACCTGTAAGGTAAGTGCAGTTCTAAATGTTCTCAGCTAGTATGGGTCATTTTAGTCCACAGCCATTTTGCGTTCAGGTGATTCACTGACTGCACATACTTGAACATAAAGGACTCGGCAGTTTGTGCCTCACTGTAATCATGGCATCACACTCAAGTCACTCTAACAGAAGCTCTAGTTTCACCCAATCAGCTGAAGGAAATTGTACAGTAATACATCAATTCCTATGATGTCCAAGCGACATCCTTTCCAAGACTGCATGAATGATACAATTTAGTCCACAGCAAGAAGTTCACGATGAAGAGCAGCCATAAAGTTAATATTTCAGATTTAAGTTGAGAAAAATGTCCTGCCACGCCATTTGATTTTTTCAATCTATCTGATCCTCAATTTCTACACATTCCACAATGCATCCCTTCACTTAATCACCTTCTTTGCTATCCTTCACACTAAATGGATTTAAAAACGTGTTACCCAGCTGAAAACCAAGTACCTGTCACACTGCCCTCTTAATACTCATGGTTCAAGGGGTTTCAGTGTTTGCCAGGTGGTGTCTTGCATAAAAAAGCCTTGGTACTCATTGCACTGCTGTAATAAAGCCCAAGCATTTAACATGCACATTTATGGTCCTCAATAACCCAGAAGTCTTAATAAAAATGAGAGCTGACATTGGCATGAAGGATCCTCCACACTAGCTGTCTTTAATGTCCAAGAAGTTCCATTAAAAGGGGAGCACTTCCTCAGAAGCGGAGCTTTTATCCTGATTGCTTACAGGAAGAGAAAAAAAAAGAAAAGAAACCAAACGACCTTCAGCTTCTCTACAACCAGCCCTTCCCTCATGTGTGCTCTGTGAATAGACGCGCCAGCCTGCACAAACATGGACAGCCAGGCTACGCACACTGATAAAGATACATCTGCGTAGATATACAGTACATACATGTTTTCTGTAGGTTGTGACGGGAGAACCAGATATATCAACAGAGATATACGTACAAATACACGCGTCTGAGTCGTTGGCTACTTGGTATTCTGTTCATGTGCAGAGAAGCCATCTTACATTTTATATCATAATGATTATTAGAAGATAAGGCAAAAGCCAAATCTGCATGTTCAATTAGTGCCTGAGCGATGCCAGATAGATAATACATGGGACTGGCTAATGTCCTTGCTTCTGAACTTCTTTAGCCGTTTTCTGTTTGAAGCCGGAAAAAAGAAGAAGATGGGGACAGAGATTTCCCTCTGTGGTAACACAACTGTTGAGCTACATTTAATAAGCTGGTCAAAAACACTCTCCTGCCGAGAGGGACTGCGCTTTTAATGACCATTCTGCTTCCAAAGTCTCAGATGTGCGGCTAGATTGGTGCCACATAGCAGACAAGGCAGCCATATTATTAATAGCAACACACCACACATGCTGCAGACTAGGGAGCAGAAACCCAGAGAGAGGGAAATGGAGAGAGACACACTGGCACATGGAGAGAAAGCATGTGTTCATTGCATGCTTTTACTGTCTGTAAAGGCAGGGAGACAGATGGGTGCAGTGAGAGATTAGATAGAGGAGGCAGGGCAGGGACCGGGGTCTAAAAAATCCAGCCCGCACAAGAGGACGTCCAGGCCAGCCTCCACGCAGGCTAGATGGGGGGGAGTTGATGGATGTACCTTCTGACTGGAGCCCTCGGCACGCCCACACGGAGGGGCCACCAAGGCCAGGCCAGAGGGGCAGGCAATGAAAGAGAGAGGCCGAAGGGCTAGGATGATATAGGACGATCCAGCTTATTAAATAGGCTTCAGGAGGAGCATGGAGCATCTGAAGTAAGTTGTCACTATGCCACCAACAGGCATAAAAGGAGTCTCTGTTAGATGGAAAGTCTATGCACTGTAGGTAGTGATGACAGACTGTGTGCAGTAAGAGTGGGAATACTGTCATTAAATACACCGACACACCAGGGAGCTCCAGAACAGTGTGTCATCACTGATTTACTTTTTCTTTTGTACCTGGGCCTCGTTACCCTGCATCCGAGCAGCAGGTATAGGGAAATGTTTGTGTGTGAGACACATGTGGAATCCTATGCTATGTTATCATATCCTACTTCATTTATGCTACTCCTGAGTTCAAACACGCCACATTCAATGCGACACCACTGCCTCTATTTCTAGGCATAGAGTGTGAATTTTAATTTGCGAGCCAAGTCGAAATAAAAAGCCGAATCAGGAACCATGATGCATTGTTTACAATATTTGTTTCCTGACTTCATTTAAAGTAGGAATCTCAATACAAAGCTATCTTCCTGAGTCTGCTAACATGGATAGGAAATGATTACACAAATCCATTACGAGAGGCCACCTGAAACCAGGTGTGCTACTGCTACAGTGTATAATTCATTTGATTATAGATTTTTACATCAATTTTCACAGCTATGCTGATCCAAACACTTTGATTTGTTTCTTGTTTATTGCGTTGTCTTGGCAACAAGAACCTCCTACTAGTCTTCAACTCAACAGTTAAGACTATAGAAAGAGGAGGATGAGGACAGGAGGAGGGTAGAGTACAGCGGAAAGCAGGTGCAAAAAGACATTTCTTCACTTGTATTTCCTGTCACATCCTGCAGCCCACTCCAGTCCTAAACTTTATATAATTACAACAATCTGTGCTCCGAGAGAGACTGTGTGAAATCTGATTGCCATTGGTAACATTCGCAGCAAGAGTCCTGGCGTGATAGAAGGCTTCCTGTTTCAATTTCCTAGGATCCCTCAAGTTTTGCTGGCTCTTTTTTTTTTATCCCATCAGTGGGGCATACATTTCCATTCAGGGGAAAAAACAGACCCGGTAATATCCAATTTACTTGGGAGGCAGAGGAGATGGTTTCACTGGCAGTATAATAACATGCTACATGGAGCGTAACATTATGGAGTATGAATAAAAAAAGGCATTTATGGTAAAAATTCAATCCAAAAGCAGTCATCATTCATCGGAGGAAATCAAGGCAATTAGTAACACTTTAATGCAAATTGGAGAACGCAAAACACATCACAAATCCCTGGCACTGTAATAGGGACCAAAAAAGAGCAGCTCAAATGACCTCTTTCAAATGCATGTCGGTCTACTTATCAGAAAATCCAAAACAGAGATCCTACTCTGCCTAGTGACAAGAAAGAGAAATGTGTGTGTGTGTGTGTGTGTGTGTGTGTGTGTGTGTGTGTGTGTGGGGTGGTTGGGCACCACACACACTAAATAGTTTCCTGACCAAAGTAGTTTTCTTAAACCAATCCTTTATCTCATGCAAGACTGCTTTCTCATATCATTTACTTGTATGTAATGTACAGTAAAATGCCCCTGTTACATTTCCAACCATGCGTGTCTAAAGCAGCATGTTTTTCGCTTGTTAACAAGTTCACAAGCAGGCTGTGTGAGCGGGGCTGAATGTAAAGATTTCTCATTTGGAATATTACCTCCACATAAACGATGTAACAAAAAAACATAAACACTGCTACACAACACCTTAATATCCTGATGGCCTGTCATGTACTGTTACACAACACTACAATCAATTAAATGCAAAACAAACAGCCCGCTTTTTTTTTAAACGCATGGACGAATACGTGACTGACTGTCATAATCCCAGGTTAAGGATGATGATGCTGTGTCCATGCGGCTCTGCAGGGTGCAATTCATGGACTGAGCTCAAAAGGGACAGTTATTCACATAAGCCAAAGCACTTCCTGCAAGAACTTACCATATGAGCAGTAAGGCTCCATCTTAATTCAATGATGCATTAGAGGAGCATAAGTATCAGGGATGTTTTTCGCATGTCCAGGTTCAGTACACACATGCTGCATTCAGTATTAAAGACATGGCCAACGTGGGCAATAAATCATCATGAAGTAGCACTAAGGTAGCCAACTGATAAACAACATTGCTTACAAAGACAAAGGTGTGTGTGTCATTTAGTATGCCACTAAAAAGATCTCCCTGGTGCAACATTTCCCTTTTTACTTGCTTGACATTAGACCTACATGTCTATTTCTGACATGGAGAGGGATACTAGCAAAGTACATCAAGACCCACGTGGTCTGAAATCTGCCGTGGAGTTTCAATTTCCGGATGGTAATGAACATCACAATCATTTAAATGCAAACACCTGCTTCTTAAAGCATTCGTTATGCTGTGCAGTACAGTAGAATACATTACTCAATAACTCTCTAGCTGCATCGCCACTTTCTAATATCAAGCAGCCCACACACCAGCAGGCATGAGCTCTACAGCTGTATCACCCACCCCCCTCTTTTCTGCTGTACCGTACCTTCAGAGTGGTGGGAGAGGGTGAGCAGGCTGACGCAGGAAGCGCCGATCCCAGAACCGAACACAGTGATGCGGTTGGAGTCTCCTCCGAAGAAGCCAATGTTCTCGCTGATCCACCTTAAAGCCTGGATCTGGTCCAGGAGCCCGTAGTTCCCTTTAGCAGCCTGGTCACCCGTACTTAGAAAGCCTGCAACACATACACAGATATTAAGAGATTAAAAAGTTAGCCAGGGCCAAATAAAAAAGTAGGTAGTCTGTAAATTGCACATGCAATATGCCACAGATTTCTATTTTTCATGTGCACCTGCAGCATAAAAGGTTATCTGCAGTGACTAACCCCACCCTGATTTTGTCAGGAGAATCAGCTCGCCGCGGAAATCATGACTTATTGAATGACACGGCTGTTGGTAAAATAGGAGCGCGTGTGACCACATGTCATCTGCACCTTATGGAAAATCAATGGCATCTCTCCCCGGGTAAGCACCCATCATCGGCTATATCGAGCAGTCCTGATGAAAACCTTAGGAATCTATGAAAACACCACAGACGGAGGGAAAAATACGTGATAATAAGATTTACAATCATTTTGACGCTGCAAAACCACTCAGTATGGACTGCAGCCTCATTATATGTCCTATCAGAGTTACCACCTTCCTCTGACATATTTCGATTCTCTCTCACACTCTCAAGTCCCACGTACTTTCAGTCTAAACATTCACAACAAGCACTACCGTGCTCATTTCAGTCCGTGTCTGTGTAATCTGCAATATGATGTCTTGAGTTGGACAGTGAGTCTCTCTTGGGTACATCAGAGCTCATGTTAACACACCACCCTCTCCCAGCTGCTCTCCAGGGCCTAAGCCCAGCTGAATGATGGGTAATCGAGAGTCGTGGGAGAAGATCAAAGGCAAGCAATCCCTGAAGTCCCCACGGTGGACTCAGTGTCCATCAAACCCCTGAACATGCATGCAAGGTGACAGTTAGGAGATGTGTGTGGAAACCAAGACCACTCCCCCTTCTCTTTAGTGGCAACACTTCACAAGCAATAAATGTGTTGGTTGTGAATGCTCGCAAGCCTCCAGTGATGGTCCTTCAGCATCACAGCATTGTTTCTAACATCTATTTCATGGTCTATGCCTCCATATAATGATAAGCTATCATGGGTTTAAGTCCTGAGGGGGGAAAGGGAATAGTTTTGATATCAACAATGCAAACATAAAAAAATAAATCTGTGTGTTTTTTGACTCGGGTCAGCACAGCGATGCTCACTTTAGATAAAGACTGATTAGAAAGCAGCTGGCCTCAAAAAGGATGCATGTCCGCCCATGCCTGTTTTCTCTCTTTGTTTGAATCAGAGGCTGCAGAGGGCACAGCCTCTTGCCCCACCCCCAACAGCACACCCGCCTCTCCCTGAGTGCCTGTTGGCAGGAACAAAGAGGGTGGGCAGGGGAAAGGCCAGGCCTGATCATCGATAGGAGAGAGGCGGTGGCACAGGAAGCAAAGCAGGAGACAAATGGATCAACAGATGGTCTCCTTCAGACGCATCCCTGAGGATGACAGAGCAGCAGGGCACATGCAGAGAGAGAGAGTGAAAGAGACAGGCAGAGGAACAGAAACGCACACAGACAGAGAGAGAGAGAAAGAGAGAGAGAGAGAGAGAGAAAGAGAGAGAGAGAGAGAGAAGGGGAGAAAGGAGGACTCAATTGAAGAGCTTGTTCTTTTCTTTTCCTCTTGCGGCTCCTCCTTGTGTTCCGTCATAACTTAAGGACAACAGCTTTTACAACCCTCTCCCGGGTGCCATGGAGAGAGAGAGGAGACGTGACTCTCCCAGAATAACCCTCATTTGCGAAATGGTTCACACTTCACCAAGTGTATGTCAGATGGGTTAGGAAATGTCAGGAGACCGGCATGAAAAAGAGATTCCGTGCAACTGTTAGCCTAATTGAAAAGATATAGCAAACATGATCCATTTGGCATTGTAATATGAGGCATTAATAAATGACAAAAATTTAAATCATTAGAGTTGGATCCCCAGCTGCCAGAATAAAGTATATTTTTGTAATTTTTTGTTCAGCTGTGGTGATTCCTCTGCATCTATAAATGAAACTGGTCATTAAAATGTAGAGGTTGAATCCAATATCTTAGACAACAAGACATGCTGCAGGCACCATTTAAAAATACATCTACTATAGCTGCTGGTTATGTTTTAATTGGAAAGGTGACAGAAAGTATTTTCTTTGGAAAGCAATTAAGATAGCAAAGTAATTGTTTTTATGCATGGTTATTTCTATTTTTTACATTTGACGTTATGCTTGTGCTCTGGAGGTGTTTTGGTCTTTTTAGTTTTCTGGCTATTTCTTTACATCCATCACCTACGCATGACCTCAGGCTTTCACTCTACTTTACTAGAATAAGGTAGAGGAACGGACTGTTTAAATAACGACACATATACTTTCCCTTTGTCTCTGGTTTGAGTTATCTACATTTCCAAGTCTCCTTACTCACCGGGGATTGGGTTATAGATTTCCAGATCTACAGCAGCAGATGATCCCCGTCTCATCAGCCGTGCGTGGGCTTTGGCTGCACATGAACCGTGATGTGCAGTGCACTATCTGTTCACAGCTCCCTCCTACACAAGACCTTGGGATTCTGGGCTGCAGCTCAGTGCTTCTGAACTACTTGGTCAGGCTGGTTATGTGCTTGACAGCGCTACTCAACCTGACAATCAATTGAGATTTTTATTACACACTAGGTGCCGCTTTACAATAAGCATTTAATTATAAAACCCGTAATCACATTATATCCATCTTTGTTAGCTGCTTGTGTTCAAATCGATATGCAAATTCTCTTTTAAATGATCTGACCAATTAACTTTGGCAGTACACACAATTACAGTACACTGTGAAGTTAATTCAACAAACATTCAACAATCATTAAATGCTTTTAGTTGATCTGATACTTTGAAAGTAAAGTGCATACAAATCAATTTGTGCTAATTTAATTTTGTCTGTGACATTACAGTATTAATGTTGCCCGTTGTGAGTTCTGGAACAAACTGTAGATTAAATGTGGGATGTTTGTTTTCAATTCAGTCGCAGTAACTGAGGCGAAGCCCAAGCTTTCACCTTCAGGCTGAACACCAATGTCGTATATGGTTTGCTGAGCGCCTTTTCCCCTTAAACAAAAAGAAAAGAAAAAGAGATTGTTTTGTATATCAAGCTCCAATTGGTTCAGTGTAAAGCGTTTCGTTTAGACAAAGGAAATAGGCACATGAAGAAACGTAGAAATGCCCTGAAGTTAAACTACACTGGAGAAAAGAAATCCTATAACGGATCTTCATTTAAGTCAAACCTTGAATCATGTATGCCAAATCCAAAATATATTTAATAAGATCTGTTAAGAGAGAGAACTGGTTATATAAGTTGCAAAAGGTCATGCCAACAAATAACTCAAACTGTCTCAACGCTTGAAAGAAAGATACTCAAAAATGGAATCTAACCTGTCCATACGTCAGCTGGATTAGACATGAAATTTGCATGATAGTTCCTTATTCACCACAAACAAACTGTATATGTTAATAACATAGATTCTGTGCTCTTTCTCTGCATGTTAGAACTGTAATTTGGCCTGACTCAAAGCTGCTCTTCCTTGATAGTGATGTGTTGCACTTCTGCTGTATGAAGACCTGGTATTTTCTCCGTGTGGCAGCACAGAGTCCCGAGATTCAGTCCTGATCTCAGGCGGAGTGGCAGCAGTGGCTGTGGTCCGGTCGCAGCCAGGTCAGTTCGGACTCGCACCTGTCGCCTTGCATCGTTCCTTGTTGGACAAACCTTTGTGTATGTATGCGGCTCCCCCTACGAGAAACTAAGACATCCTTGTCACTTTAACATGACCAGAGGCTCAGTTAGTGTATACAGCATGACAGCGTCTCTTCTCTGCAGTGTTTGAGCTTCAGTCAACGTGCCGGAAGCAATACATGAGCAGCAGAGACCAGGAGATCACTACAAATCCAACACCTTTCCAATTCCACGCATTTTCACAGACCAGCCGCAATCATTGCATCGCCTGAATATCAAAGAAAGAACGTTTATTTTCCCAAAAAGGCCAGCGTTGAGCGTGATGCCACATAATGTGTTCTGCGGCTTGATGGTATTTTATCAATAAGCACGCGCGCCTTTCTCAGTCTACACTGAGCGTCTCTGTTTCCTCCTGAGCCACAGCAGTGATTTCATTTAGCTATGCCTCTCAGCATTGATATTGCTCTATTGATTATGATTTAAATGTCTGTTTCCTATACGGCGGGCTATAACTCAGAGTGTAGCAGAAAGAGGTGATGATAATGATCGCTCTGACCCCAGACATCTCTCTTAGCCTGGTCTCCTAGATAATGGAATGTGTGTAAAGTAATGGCGGAGGGTGAGAAGGGGATGAGGAAGGGTAAGGAGGAGGGCAAAAGCTTGTTATTGAGCTGAAGAGTGAGCTAACATAGGGACAGATGGAGGGAACGGATAGGGAGGAGGAGAGGAAAAGAGAGGAGGAGAAGGATGGGAATAACAGTGGTGACGTAACTGAGGGAAAGTTTTTTGGCTTACTGCTAGATCCATTTTCGCTTTTACTTTGCCGTTTCCCCGTTTCTTTCTCCCTCTCATCCTCTCCCTCTTTGAGGGTGCCCGTTAACAAGGCCATCTGTGTCCAAACTCTCCTTTGGTACTCCCTCCCTCCCTCTTCTTGCCCTCTCCCTCTATCGTTTCTTCCCCCTTCTCTTCTCTGGGGAAATAAAGGCCCACACAGTCGCGGCCTTGACAGCCTCCTCTAAGAATCCCCCACTACAAAAGAGTTTCAACTTCCCCCCAGCCAGGCCTGGGCTGAATGGGAGCCTCTGGGGTGTGGATGAGAAGCAGAGGAGGGAAGAGGGGGCCACACTCCACACAGCCACATAAAGGGCCTGTGTGTGTCGAGCTCATGATGAGCAAGGGACATACCCAGCGTTCCATCATCCACACAGGGAGACATTCCCACAAGATTTTTTATCCTCTTTTTTTTTTTTTTTTTGGGTCAAGATTTCAGCACGCCGACGAGACTCATTAAAAAAAAGGCTGGGTGAAGGGAAAGGAGCAGGAAGGGGGCGTGGGCCTGAATGAAGGTGATTGCCACTTGGATCAGTGTACAGCTCCTGTTTACAGCTCGCTGCCCAATTGCATGGCTGGAGCGCAGTCTGATCTGAGAGCAGGAGAGCGAGAGAGATAGAGAAACACAGAGAGAGAGAGAAAGAGAGCAAGAGAGGGAGGGGGAGAGAGAGAGAGAGAGAGAGAAAGGCAGGCAGGCAAGCACAAGAAAGCCTCTTTATGGTAGCCTGGACACTGAAGGCCATTTACCCAACACCACAACCTTGTTTCCGGTGCAAGAGAAAATAAAGACTGAAAAAAAACTTTTTGATTATCACTCCTACAAATGACCAGTTTTGTATAAATGAATACTGCGTGAATCAAACTAGAAAATTGTGAAAAAGAATTTATGTATGAGCCCCTGATTCCTGCTGGCCTCACTACGAATCAATAATTAAAGGAAATATCAGACCGCTTTGAATGGCAACAAAGTCAGCCAATGTTTTAGGGGCCCGCCCCTCGACACTTGGTGAATTCAAACTGAATGATAACTCGCTCGCTAAACTGCAGGTCTTTTCTGAAAATGTGAACAGACCGATGACTATCAGAAACCCAAATGGTTCTGCTTGAATGTTCGTCTCAGTTGCACACAATGACACAGAGAGATGCGGCGTGTGAAGCATGAACCAACGCTGAAACTAAACTGTGCTCTGAAAAGGTGGTCGGGGAGTCTGATGCATGATGCTGCAGATAGAGCATCATGCATACTGTGATGCTGACTACAGGCTGAGCCACTCAAATGGAAAATGTGGTTTGTGTGCAACAAAGCACTGAAAAAACAACAACAAAATGTCAAGAGGGAAAATCTGTGCGGCATTAAAACCAAAGCTCATCTGACATATATCTGAGTCCCTAAAACCCAGATCTCTTATAGACAGACAAGAGCCTGTTATAGCAGACAGGGATTAAAAACAGATACTGTAAGTCAGTGCTGGTGCTGCACATGGCAGCTGTTGGTTGTCCTGCATGTGACTTCGGGGCTGCTTAATCTGATTGTGTGATGTGTCCCGGTGGTCAGGCGACACTATTCAAGGGCTCTGGTGAACAGCAGCCCTGGCAGCAGCTACAAATGAGCAGTTTGCATGTGTATGACCCCTGGCATCTGAATGCCACTCAATCAAACACACATTGGCTATGGCGGCTGTCCGATTTTTTTTTTTTTTTTTTTATCTCCCCTTTGCTTCTCTCCCAGCCTCCCTTTGTCATTTCTTCCTTTGCTCCAGCTCCCTGTCATGTTTCCTGTCTTCCTCCGCTTTCAGCGTCTCTCTGTTCTCCGTCTCTGCCTCCATCTTTTTTTCCGCTATTTATCACCTTCTCTCTTCTCTGTATCTCTCAATCTTTCCTTTCAGTGAATAGCACAGACAGTGTATTCTCAAAGACAGCGAAATGCTTTTACATTAACAGAAGCTTTGCATCTCACAGCTGGTGCGGAGGCGGGCCTGCATGCTCCCGCAGAAGGAGAGAAAGACGCCGGTGTTGGAGAGTTACAACTGTGAGGTTAACAGCGCTTTGGTTCCACATGGAGGAACATGCATCGGGGAGATATTCCATAAACAACAATATCCCTTTACTTAAGTCTGATATTTAAAAAAATATATACATTCTCACAGTATACTCTCCATCTTTTGTTCAACAAAAAGGACACTTTATGCAAGGTGCTCTGCCTCACTTCTTGGCCTATGGCAGAACAAGTTCAAAGGCATGATGTGAAACATGACAGCAAGCCTAGGTGATGTAATTTGAGGGCATGGTGAGAAAGTTTAACACCACCCAGCAGGATGGGGCAGTTGTGCAGTGAAGCGCCTTGAAGGACATCAGAGACTGGCTTATCAAAGCACATCAGTGGAGCAGAGTTGGACAGAAAGGTCATAATCTACTCCAACTCCTCAGTTTGGAATAGCTCTGATAGCTGCCCATAATGAGTTTACGAACCCCAATTCCAATAAAGTTGGGACGTTATGTAAAACGTAAATAAAAACAGAATACAATGATTTGCAAATCCTTTTCAACCTATATTCAATTGAATACACTACAAAGACAAGATATTCAGTGTTCAAACTGATAAACCTTATTGTTTGTTTAGCAAATATTCACTCATTTTCAATTTGATGCCTGCAACACGTTCCAAAAAAGCTGGGACAGCTCATGTTTACCACTGTGTTACATCACCTTTTCTTTTAACAACACTCAATAAGCGTTTGGGAACTGAGGACACTAATTGTTGAAGCTTTGTAGGTGGAATTCTTTCCCATTCTTGCTTGGTACTACTTCAGTTGCTCAACAGTCTAGGGTCTTTGTTGTCGTATTTTGCGCTTCATAATGTGCCACACATTTTCAATGTGAGGCAGGTTTGGACTGCAGGCAGGCCAGTCTAGAACCCACACTCTTTTACTATGAAGCCACGCTATTGTAACATGTGCAGAATGTGGCTTGGCTTTGTCTTGCTGAAATAAGCAGGGACGTCCCTGAAAAAGATGTTGCTTGGATGGCAGCATATGTTGCTCCAAAACCTGTATGTACCTTTCAGCATTAATGGTGCCTTCACAGATGTGAAAGTTACCCATTCTGTGGGCACTAACTAGGGTTGGGTATCGTTTGGGTTTTTTCTGATACCGGTGCTAAAGCGGTACTTTTAAAACGGTGCCGGTGCCTAAACGGTGCCTGAACCGATACTTTAAAGAGAAAGGAAAAAAAAAAAGAAGGTTACTAAACAACAGTCAGCGACATTAAAGAAAGGCTTGTTTATTGCTAAGGCCATATGGTCAAAATGAAATGATTTAATAATATAGTAATAAAGTAAAGTAAATTGCTGTTGAACGACAAAAACAACCACCAGATGGGAAAAGGGCATTTAACAATAACTTTGAATGCACCGCAAGGCTACTAGTTTCAAGTATGTTGTTTTTCCGACAACGGCAGCTGCAGATTGTTAACGTCCCGATGTTGGAATCCTCTACAGGGAAATACAGTCACACTTTATACTGTTTAGCTGTCAGCATTTTAACCGTGTTTAATACAGCTGCTAGCTAACGGTAGGCTAACGTTAGCTGCTGTCAAGTGTAGTGTTAACTAGCGTCACGTACAGCGATGTAGAACTGTTGCCTCTAACATCCATTTTCGGAGCATCAGAGAGCAGCACAGGCATATCAGTGGCACCGGAATGAGGCACCGAAATATTATTACCGGGTCTCGGTACCCAACCATAGCACTAACACACACTCCATGCTGATAATAATCAGGATGGTCCTTTTCCTCTTTGGCCCGGAGCACATGACGTCCATGATTTCCAAAAACAAATCGAAATGTGGAGTCATCAGACCACAGCACACTTCTCCACTTTGCATCAGTCCATCTCAGATGAGCTCGGGCCCAGAGAAGCCGGTGGTGTTTCTGGGTGTTGTTGATATATGGCTTTCGCTTTGCATGGTAGAGTTTTTACTTGCACTTGTAGATGTAGCGACAAACTGTGTTAACTGACAATGGTTTTCCAAAGTGTTCCTGAGCCCACGTGGTAACATCCTTTACATAATGATGTCGGTTTTGAATGCAGTGACTTCTGAGGGATCGAAGGTCACGGGCATTCAATGTTGGTTTTCGGCTTTGCCGCTTACATGCAGAGATTTCTCCAGATTCTCTGGATCTTTTGATGATATTATGGACTGTAGATGATGAAATCCCTAAATTCCTTGCAATTGTACATTGAGAAATGTTGTTTTTAAACTGTTGGACTATTTGCTCACGCAGTTGTTCACAAAGTGGTGAACCTTGCCCCATCCTTGCTTGTGAACGAGCCTTTTGGGGATGCTCGGGATCAAAAAAATGCATGCAAATTCAACCAATCACCGCGACTTTACTGCAATTTTTTATTTTATTTTTCTCAGTATATGTGTGCCTGCTCTACTACTGAGCCAACCCGGCCGTGACTTTATCGCGAATTTGACCAATAACCGGCGTTTCCCGCAATTTCAACCAATCACAGCAGTCCCACGTGTCAGACTTTGCATCAGTATGTGACACTGACAGCCACTGACCAAGCGGGAGTGAGAACGGGTTGATGTAACACAAGTACGTCACAAAATTCATTTCCTTGTTTCTGATATGAAGACGAGACGTGTGTGACTCGAACGTCTCACATTTACCAACAAAACGTACAGTGAAAGGCCGTGCAAAACAGTTCAGACCGTCCTGCCAACCTGTATACATTTTAACATCAATGTACGCTATAACGTTTTTTCACTCTAAAGTCGCTGAAGTTTCCCCCCCCGTGACTGACGTGCGCACACACACACACACACACACACACACACACACACAAACACACACACACGGTGGATGAAGGAAAAATGGGAGATGAGACTTACAGGATCACCTAACTTGAGGACAGCTAAGTTCGTTATTGTAAGTGCAATGACAAGTTAAAGTCCAATTAGTACTTTATCAAACCGTATGAATGTGTGTCCAGCCCCGGTTAGGAAATGAACTAACAATGTAAAGATCAACATGCCACTGACACATAATGTTCAAATTTGATTCATTCACTATTAATTATAATTTTTTGTCTTAAATCCACCAGCCATTTTCATATTATACCAACATTTGCAGAATCCTGAGCTTTTTTGGTAAGGTTACTAGGAAAACTCAGCCCAAAGTAGTTTTATTCACCCCTTAAATAAGTTTCCTTTTTATTTTTAAAGAATTATACCAACAACAAACAACTCGCAACTTTTTTTTGCAATTTTCACTGTCTGTCGCAATTTCATTGCAACAAAAATACAAAAGACATTGCAACTTTTATCAGAACTTTTTACAAAAGCTCCCGCAAAGTCAGGCATTTTGGGCCGCAACAATCTCAAAAAAAGGCCGCAAAATCCTGGAGGGACTGTTTTATACCCAATCATGACTGTGTTCCAAACACGTGTTTTTTGTTGCCCCTGTCCCAGCTTTTTTGGAACGTGTTGCAGGCATCAAATTCAAAATGAGTGAATATTTATCAGTTTGAACATGAACTATCTTGTCTTTGTAGTGTATTCAATTGAATATAGCTTAAAAAGGGTTTGCAAATCATTGTATTCTGTTTTTATTTACGTTTTACACATCGTCCCAACTTCATTGGAATTGGGGTTTGTAGTTTTGGTTGACCCTTCCTCACAAAAACTTGTCAAATATGCACAGGCAGCCCATTCTACAGCTTTTATTACTGATACTGTAAATCCTGTCTTCTTATATTTGTTCATTTGTAAAGCCCTGCCAACTTCAGTTGTAAATCAACGGCAGCAATTTAAATGAACATCTGTTTTCCTGAGGTTTATCACTGTGATGTGTACCGTGTGAGTGATGTTTTATTTGTCTTCGGAAGGGTAAAAATATTTTTGGCTACAAAAAGTGGCGCTGCTGCCAATGGAATTGTGTACTGATTTGGAACTGGCTCCAAATTTACAAGAAGCAAGGATTTGTTAGGAAACATGCTTTTTGATTCTGCCTACCACATACTAAAAGCAAAGTCTGGACCTGCTCCGCTTTTAACAAGATCGGTGTTTACGCATATGTCATAGTACGTGCACACTGTTTGCAATATGCGACACCATAAAGAGCATTCAACAAGTGTAAAAGGTTAGTAGGTCTGGTGATATTTTTTTTTATTGTCAACAAATCTCATGAAAAGACCAAAACCAGCTATGAATTGTTTCTACTGAAGAGTTTTGGTCTGTTGAACGGGGAACAGAAGCAATATGATGACATTTGACAAGTGTGATTGGCATTTTTCACAATTTTCTTCTTTTATTAGACTAAGCTATTAATTAAGATAAGAATATGCAGATTCATCATTAAATGAAAATAATTGTTAGTTGCAGCTCTAAATCAATGCATGAAAGTGATTACATGGGGAAAGTCCATCTTAGGTAACAGTAGTCTGGATCAACGGAAGTACTTTTCCAGGATAATTGCCTGACATACATCCCTCACCTTCGGCTCTCTGTGTGTTGCAGTTCTCCACTTGGGGAAACAACAAACTTTGAGCTAGCAAGCTACACACTGAAAATGGCAAGTTTTGAAGAAAATTTGGATCGTGCAACAACGAAGGCCAGCTGGGTTGTTTCTGGGTATGATGATTGTAAAGATTTACAAAGAATATGTTTACTGCATTTACTATCTAACTGGGACATTTTGGGACTGATTGACGGGGATTTGTTATGGACAAAATACACACAGTGATACAGCGGCAACAGCAAATTACGTTTAACCATGTATCCAGCTAATTTAAATAGCTCACACTACTGTATCGTGTGAACAGTTAACTTCATTTAATATTTTATGATTATATATATATATATATATATATATATGTGTATATATATGTGTATATATATATATATATATATATATATATATATATATATTAATTATACTAATATAAGAATGTTAACCATGATTCAATAAAAACTGGACTAAGTAAGTAGAACCAGAATCAATAAAATGTCTATGCCACCAAAGAGCAAGGATAGTTTGTGTTTGGAACAATTAGGAAGTTTATGTGAGTGACTGGCTGTGCACTGGGCTCCAGCCATGTGTGTATGAGAGAGTAAATGGGAGTGCCATGGCACTGAGTGTGGGTGAGTACGCAGCTACTGTGTGCATAAGTGAAGAGGAGGGCTTCCAACAGAGTGTGTGTGGGTATTTGTTTGTGGGTGTGCATGTGTGGAGCAACAGCAGCAGTGTGCGAGTGCTCGGAGGGGGTGAGTGTATGCAGTGTGGTGAGGGAGGTATGGATATTAATCACCAGGAGGAGCATGGTTCTGTGGCGCCGGGCGGAGATGGATGGGGTGTGAGTGCAGTGATGTCACCCTGACAAATGGACCGGCCATGTTGGCTGAGACTCGCACATCGCCTCTCATTTCAATTAGTTCCTCACACAACAACCCACCTAACCCACAATCTGCAGGTTACACACGCACAAACACATACACTTTGGCCACAAACACACTCCCTCCGGTGCCCCAACCCATAGCACAGCCCTCTAACAAGATGCACTGATCAGTAAGAATACTGTTTAATTAATCTAACTCAATTATGACACCACTTTTGCTTTCAATCCCAGCAGCCAGTCACTCATTACCATTCATATTTTCAGCCAAGCGCACTGACTAGGTCTACGGCCAGCACACTAGCCAGTGGAAACTGGCAGAGGGTCTGGGTGTGTTTACGAACCAAAGATTTGGCACTGCCCTTGTGTTTTCCCAATTTATTTCAATTTGATGAAGTGCCAGAACGATAGCAATGAGAGCAGTCGCGTGGGCCAATGGTTATGGTATGCATTTACTTTGATGTGGAAAGAGGTATAAGATCTGTACCAGCCATCACAGTGAGCAGCAGTGCTGACAAACTGAGTTCAGGAATAGAAGGTCTCACCTCCGCACTAGCTGTTTATAGCCTTGTTCTTAAAAGCCTGACACTACTAACAAATAGAGCCAGGGCTGATTTTGAAGTGCCTGTCACCTATATAAGAAGTGTTAAGCCCTGTTTTCAAAGGTCTGACGCCACTAACCGGAGGCAGTGAGCCTCTTTTCAAACTCCTTCCCATCTTGAGTGAACTTTGACATCGGAGGACTTCACTATACTGTGGACTTTCCTCCGAGCTCTCTATGTTAAACTACCTCTCAATCACCATCTTACTTCTCCCACACATTCTCTCGTCTTCTGCTTTCTCCCCCTTACTTCTCCATCTGAACTCTGCCTCTCATTTACTGGGATCCACTTTCTTCTTCACACTAGGAGGATGGTGCAAGAGGATCACTTTGGTATTAGCTAGGGCAGACTGGGCCATGTGAGGCTGAACTGGGCTACGCAGTGCACAGTGGAGCGCTAAGTTGGGGATTTGATCAGAGACTCCAGGGGCTCCAGCTCCATTTCCAGCTTAACATCAGTGGTGGGTATCTCTTAATCTGCCCATGAAAGCGTCAGGAGGTTAATACTAACCCTACAGAGAGAGGTGAAAAATGGGGGAGGAACTTCATCGTGCCACAGATATAATTTTAGACAGCTACATATCTGCATTTATCACATTAAAGCTTCCTCAAAATCTGAAGCTGGAGAAAGACAAATAAGCATGTTTAGTAGCTCCGTAGTTGCAGATGTTCTATCAGACTGGAGTGTGTCATTTAAACAGCCCTTCTGGGCATCTGGGTAGCTCAACTGGTAGGGCAGGCCTATCCCCCAAATAAAAAAAAAGTTATTAAAATTAAGCAGCCCTTCTGTGAACTTTGATTAAAAGAAGATATATAACTGGAGTGCCACTTACCTTTAAAAAGCAATCAAAGTGGGTGATTTGGGAATATGAATCTGTGGTTATGTGGTATGTTACCAATGCTGGACATATTTGATATGTCTATATTGGCAGTTGGATGTCTTCCTGTCATACAGAAACTGAAACCACTCACACTACATGTGCAGCATTCATTACGTTCTACCTTGAGAGGGTGCTTCACTTGCTTGGCTTCACATATTCCTTTGTTGATGAGCTATGCCTGTTCCCTCACCCCGAGAACAGTGGGAAACGAAAAATGTATGAAAAGCTTTTGAAATAGTGTGTATGATTACCATAACACTTCTACAATAGAGGGAGCGTGCCTGTCATGTTTCACAAGGGGCATGCACATACAAAAGACACTTGTACCCATGTCCTACAAAAGATGACAATATTTGCTTTATTTTCTTCCCTTTCAATTGGTACTGAAGTCATGTTTCCAGTAAGGGTCTCCACATTCGAACATCCAAAGTCATTCCTTTTTTCATTTCACTTTGCCGTTCTTCCCTTTAATCTAGCAGTAGAACTAGGTTCCAGCAACAACAAAAAGGTTAGGTCTTGCTTTCTGTTTCATCTCAAGCTCCTGCGATCCCCAGGGACGTCTCCCTGTGCTCGTCTGCACTGCTTGGCGATGGGAGATTGTGCCAGGGCTCTGTTTGTTTGGCTTTCTTCCCCCTCATCGCGCTGAAAATCTGCCTGACAGTTCGGCAGCATGGCTCAGGCCCCACAGGAGCTACCGTCAGATAAAATGTCACCGTGGCTTTGTTCCACGTGCCCTATAGGCTGGTCAGATGCACTGTACACCTGAGTGCCCGAAGGCCAAAGCACAGAGTGCAGTGAAAGAGGTGGTGTGGAGACAGAACAGCAGACCAGTCTTGTTAATTTTGCTGCATGTGCCATCACGGCCACATTTTGTCAACTGCTTGCGTTTTATCTTCATTGACAAAATCAGCTTTGATGGACAATTAGGTGAGAGGTTTCCACCTTTGAGCTATATAATTATACCACAAATAAATCATTCTATGGTTCATTGGCAGCACTAATTCAGCAGCGTTGCAGGGAGATGTGATTGGATAAGAGCCCGCTTTGCTCACCATCGCTTAATATAACAGCTGAGCCCCAAACTCTTCCACATCCACAGTCAAACCTGATCCCCTTTTCTCTGAACGGCAGCAGTACTAGCCCCAGCTCCTGTCTCTGAGTCTCAGATGACTCTTCTCACTGTTTCCCTAACGAGGCTCGAGCGAGATAGCCGACTGGTCCTCTCACAGCTGAGCACTAGGGCGGTTGCCACTGTCAGCTCCTGTTAGATCAGCCCTCTCTGGTTCACGTTTCAGAGAGCACAAACACACTCATCCCATAGGAGCTCATCCGTGCTCCCTCACCCCGCCTCAATAAATTAATAAAGGAAGGAGCAGCTCTTGCAGGTAATTTGATTAAATACGACATCCTTGCTTTAAGGAGTGTGCTGACGAAGCAAAAATAAGACAGGACATTGTCGGAAGAAATTGTCACCATACTCGTACGTGACCCCTGCCCCGGCAGCTATGCTCTCCTCCCTCTCTATAGCTGAGCATCACAACATACCCCATTTTCCAAGGACACCTCTGAGTGTTATAGATGAAAAATGCTATATGCTCCAGATTACCGGGCTTGTCAGTCACCTAATTTGATGCTATCCCCACCAGATCTCTTCCCTTAATTGAGTTTCTTTTGCTTTATTTCATAGCAGACGTTTATGGGTTCATGTGTTTGAACAGAGGCTGCATGCTGCATAAGCCTATGGGCTTATCTAGGGCACATGCTTCACACTTCTCAAAACAGACATAGTGTAAACAACAACATGAGCTCAGACATTTGTTATACACCAAGGACATAAATAAGTGTAGCAAATTTCTGCCAAATGTGCTGAGGGAATTGTATTAAAACTTAATTCAAACACTAAATTCTCATATTTTAGTTAACATGCTTACCCTGTAATTGCAATAGTATTATCAAAGCAACTGAATCAATGTGATAATTTATTTCATTTAAATACAGAGTTTGTTCCATTTCCCCCTGGTGAACACTTCATCTCGTTCTGTGTTTATGTCATCCCCACTGTCTTCTCCTCTCCCCTCAGGCGTCAGAGGGCTGACTCGAGCTGGGAAGGATGTATCGAGCTACGACGTACGAACGGAATGACAAGCCATCTCAGTCAGAGGGGAAACCACTCATTATACAGATTGCTTTGTGGTGTTTCTGGGTAGTCAAGGCCAATGTCACCCCTCCTCAGTGTGGCCGCGGCCTGAACGAGCATCGCTGCCTGCCTCACGGCCCCCGCTTGCCATCTCCGAGCTGACACACTTTAACTCTGTATCCTTCAGAGTCAGTTTGCCTAGAGGTTGCGAGGGAGGATTACCGACCCAACAACAATGCCAATAATGGGAAGGAAACAGACATGTTCCAATGGAAGGAAGGACTGTGAATCTTATTAGCAGGACATCTTGTTTCAGTCAATGCACCAGTAGCCCCTCTGGCTCTATGATAGCATCAGCAGCAAACAGCTTGCAGGTGCAGAGCAGAAATAAAGCCAATTGTCTTGATCAAATCATCCCCCGTTCTGCCACCCCACATCTATTCCTTCACTTCAGTGTCCACTAACTGGCTCTGCTATGGATAATACGCTATAATGTCTGCTAATGCTCTCTGTGGTACTATCAAGACATATGCTGATGACAATACTTTCCTCTTGTCTTTGATAGGTTAACTACTCTGCAATAGCTCCCATGTTGGGAGACAGGTGGTTAACTGCTCCTCCTGTCTGTGAGTTGTGGCTCACTGTCAGTAACATCCCTACCTGTGGCGGAAAATCCTGCAGCCCTGCTACCTGTAGTAGCTTGTGCAATGGTGGAAGGTTTGTTCCATACCGAGCTCCTGAGTTGAGTCTTATCTCCCCCAGCCTGAGAATCCACCTTTCTGTCCTCAGGATTGGCATGGGGAACAGCCTTGAGTGGCAGGTTCCTGCTCTAATTAAACCAGCAGAAGCATTAGTCCCGCTTGTGAGCAGTGTGAGAGTTTTCATAATTACCCGTGCAATTCATTCATTATTTACTTTAACGAGGTGGCTCAGTGGCCAAACATACAGTGGATCGGAGGCCTAATTTGGGGAAAAGCCACAATGATATTGAATACCTGAGACTTTGGCACCGGCCACCTGTAAAGCTTCTGGATGATGATGGATCAGGAATAATGAATATTTGGTCCTATTAACTTTGTAAGTGTCTGCTGCTGGTGTAGGCAAACACAGAAAAACACTCTTATTGCAATGTCTATTAAGTTCAGCTGAAATGTAAGTATGACCTTTCTAAGCTCCTTAATTCAGCTAAATTGGCTCCAGAGGAGGCTAATTTAGCCCTTTACAACATGGGGGGAAATGGGCATTAGAGCAGTGGTGCAACCAGCAAATGACACTGGACCCTGACTTGTTTGCACAGAAAAATGTGTTACCTTTCTATCTCATAAAGATGGGGCTTTTGCTGTTAAAGCCTTTTTTCCACCTCCAAACTATTTATTCTCACCCAATTGCTGGTATTACCATTATCATTTTGACCACCGTGGTATTGTTAGTACATGTAAATGGGGGTTTACATTAAAATGCAAATGCAGCAAGTTAAAGCATGCAGTCAGCATTTTATAATCCTGCATGAAAAATGATCCCTAAGGAAGGCCACGCATTTAGATGCCAGAACCGGGATACCAAATCATAGCTGGCTCTAGCTGGGGAGACAATTCATGTCTTAAATGATGGGGGCAGATGATCAAGTTAGACTGGTGTGATACAACCCTGCAAAATTATTGAGTCAGGAGATAATCTGTTTTGATGCAGCCCTTATACCACTTATGATAATTCATATCGTTCCATATTTTCACTCATAAATAACAACAGGATCCACGGATCACAGGCACAGCGTGACTCATCCCGCCTATGCCCTTTCATATTTCACGAAGAAAAATACAAAGGTGAAACATGCTCCATATATT
The DNA here is from genome assembly GCF_004354835.1 of Perca flavescens. Classification (NCBI taxonomy): domain Eukaryota; kingdom Metazoa; phylum Chordata; class Actinopteri; order Perciformes; family Percidae; genus Perca; species Perca flavescens. Next base: position 22,655,416 of record NC_041340.1, read on the forward strand.
GTCGTCGGGCAGGGCTGGACTGGGACAAAAAATTGGCCCTGGCCCACACCCACCGTGATTGGTCAGACACATTCCTTGCAGACACTCTTAAAATATGTGTGCATTCTATGATATGAGCTGCCTAGTGTTCTGCGTTCATGTGATAGTTTTGGATCCTTCAAGAGGGGACTCAAGACTTATCTGTTGATCTTACACTTAAATAATTAATTCATTCTTAGAGTTATGATTTGTATATTTATGGTATTTTTTTATTTATTATTATTGATATTTGATATTGTATTGCCATTATTGTTATTATTAATATTTTGCTTAATATTGGCTTAGCAACTTTTAAAAACAGTTTACTGTTAATTTTAAATATTGTAAGATTCATTTGTTGTCGCTTTTGGACAAAAGTGTCTGCTAAATACAATAACCATAATCAAAACCCTTCCCAAAAGCTACAATAAAGCTGAGAGTATTATATGCCCTGGAAAAGAGCACCAATACAAGAGAATCTAATTAAGCCATTCAAGGAACACTGATGCTTGTATCAACACTGATTTTATAGATCATACAGACTTTTCAGCTACCCAACAGGCTAACCGCTAGCATTTTCAATGTAAGCTTAAACAGTTAGGTTACCTGACAGCCACTAACTTTAATGTTACAGCCAAAGTCCTTGTTGTCGTTATGACGTGAGGCACACACACACACACACACACACACACACACACACACACACACACACACACACACACACACACACACACACACACACACACACACACACACAGCCTCCCTCCCTTCCTGAGCGATGTTGTTTCTGCTTCTCTGTATAGCCAGCCACCTCTCCTTCTTCGTCTGCTTCAGGTAATGCTGATGATGTTGAAGCAGCTACAACAGCCCGAAACATGTCAGAAATTTTGGCACATTTTGAGGCATCAGTCTGTAGATTCTTAATCTTTTTCTCCCGTAATTTCCCTGCACCTCCCTCGCGCTTTGGTGGCAGTTTGTCCATTTTAACGTGGATGCTAAACTTCCAGCATTAGCATAACTATTATAGCTTGTGTCTCAGGGCCGAGAGTGGGGAAGGGGGTTCCTGGATTTGATTGGGTCAGGCCAGTGCCAATAAAGATAATTAACCAACAAAAAAAAAAAAATTATATTGCCGATTTGGCCCAAAAGTGCGTCGGCCCACCGGGAAAATGCCAGGTATGCCAGATGGCCAGTCCAGCCTTGTCGTCGGGCAAAAACCTCTTAAATGGAGTTCTCTTGATCTTGACGTTTCAAGAAAGTATGAGTATTAGTAAGAGACAACAGTGACAAGCAACTTAAAATCTGAATTCAGCTTACATGGTCTGACACAGTTGAACTAATATGATCTGTGTCATTGGATTTCTGCCACTCAGGAATCCATATCCATTTTAATCCCTGTCAAGCATTGTTAACTTGTTTACTGCTATATTAAGCACCAGATATGCTGCCTCAGAGAGAGCGAGGTATATAGCCCATGGCAATTTGCTTCCAATGAAAGCATTAGACTCACAGCAGCGTTACAGCAACAATGAATTAAATTACACATGTGTTTTTGTGTAGTATAGTCTGCACACTCTGTATTTTTGATTTCATCAAATATTTATGGAATACTGAGGTCTATTATTGTGGAAATATTACTCATATTGGTACATGCTGTACTATGCATGTGAAATGGTGGCATGTTTACATTAGGCTTCTCTTTGTTGTAGCTCATGCATTTGTATTGTCACTGCTGTGTTTGCAGCACAGATTTAAGGACTGCTGAGTTGGGGAGAGCAAGATTAGAATATACAGTATCAAGTAAAAGCCTGAGAATCTATGGGATTGCTGCAAACGTAAACCAGTTCAAACAAAGCAGCAGCATGCCTTGTGTTTCCAGCACAGATATATCACATCACAAATATGACAAAAGCCAGAGCAAAGCCACTTCCTCTGCCTCTACTGTCGGGAAATAGAAGAGCATTACCAGACTTGTAACTGTGCTCCAGTGACCCAGAAACACATATTTCTAATTGTTCTAGCTGGCCTCTGGGGCTTCCTTCACAAAACTATGACCTCTTTACCATCAGACCACAGCGAATGGCCCACCAGGACCCAAAGGAGAGCCTGACTGAGTACGATCTCTTGAGCAGGCAACTCCAAATGCCACCTCCATATCTGTCTGTGTGTCATGTTTTATGTGGCTGCAACGCACAAGTGCTTGCACACACACAAACATCAAACAAACACACACACACACACACACACACACACACACACAGTCAAACACCTTCAGACAGCTCAATTTGTTCGCCCTATCCCCTTGAAAGTGCACCGAAGACCAAACGAATGCGAGGTGGACTGCGTATGCTTTTTCAACCTTTCTCCTTCCTGGACAATCTAATAACATCAGACCGCGGTGATGCAGCAAGGTCGGCCCCGGTCCACGGTCACTCTCTGCTGGGTCCACGGTTGAGGAGGTGTGCTCCAAGGAGGGGAAGGTGGAGGGTGGGGGGTTGGGAGCAGGCACATGGCCAGTTAGATGATCCCTGATCCAAGAGCCCTTCTGATTACAGTATAATACATTTATAATTGAGAGTGATAAGGTCTGTGCCATTTGAAATGTTGCAACTGTGCTGTTGATAATTAGTGACCCTGGAGAACAGCCCTTTTTTTCTTTTTTTTTTTACAGTACAGCGAGAAGCGGCCGGTGCTTGTGATGAGATCCCTGCTGATGCCGACAGAATAAAAGCCACCTAAAGAGCTGAGCAATGAAGAATTACGCACTTATAAACAACGATCTTATCAGCGAGCAAGTATGATTTGAAAACGGAGCCACAACTTCTTTTACAATGCTGTTTGGGGCTTTGAAACAATTATCTCTATACTTGGAAAATATTATCCACTAGAGTCCTCTCTATCTGTTTTCTGGGGGACATGTCAGGGGCTAATTGTTAAGAATTGAGTTATTGAGCTGTATGCCCTTCTCCAGCCCCTGAAGGACTAACGCCAATACAAATAGCTTCCAAACACTATTGGAATTCCAGTAGAGTGCCCCTGACTTACCCCAGCCATAATATTGTTCTAATAATTGGAGCTCACAGGCCATCAAATATCATGCCGGTTTGTTCAATTGATTCAGACAGGGTGAAGGAGGGTAAAAAAATGCATTTGCAATTTTTCCATTTCGTAATCTAAATAGCATTCCTCCGCTCTGTTTTTGATGATGGGAAATTCTGCGAGGTGAACATGTTTTGTAATTTGTCATTTGGCTAACATTTATGTAACATGGTATGCAGGGCTGGTAGTGCTTTTTCAGGACTACAATCAAGTACACATGCAAACAGTATGCACATCTACATAAGCTGTATCATTTGGCTAGTACAAAGTTGATATTCCACCTCCCCACTTACAAATGGAAATGCCTTGATAATAGCCGCACCAAAACACTGTAATTGCATGTATAACATCATCAGGTAATTTGGGAGAATTCACTTTGATAGTGTTCTGTTCAAATTGAATAGTTGACAGAGCAGAACTAGGGTGTCAACTGCCTGTTTGCCACGTTCTGCAGCCGTCGCTGTAGCACTGAAACGATGAGAGCTTTATCACAGCCCATCAGTAAAGGCACGGATTACTTTTTGTGGGAGACTGCTGACTTGGCAGGTTGAGTGAAGGCAAGTGGCAAGGCTGGATGATAATGAAAATAGTTGTGATAAAGACTAAATGGATGTGGGATCGGGGTAAAAAACATTCATGAAAAAATATCATAGAGAAAGTGAGTGACGCGGATTGACTTGGTTTGATAACACGCAGACAATCTGCACTTTAATATACATCCCTGCCGACTCATTTTTGCACACGCTGCTCTTATCACCTGTGAGCAGGACGGAAGCAGCAATGTGTCCTATCAAACAGTTGTCGTTCAGAAGTGTTTGAACATGTTTTAAAGCATTTCAAGTGCAAACGGAGTTTAATTAGAATGGCTGCTGATTAACACTGCCGCGGATAAAGACGAGTGTCCAAAGAATATCAACAGCGCCTCAGCCACAGTGTGTACACCTCTCGTCTGGCTGGGCTTTAAACACCAAAGTCAAAAAAATGGAACAAATGCTGTTGTGTGAAAGAAACTGTCACTATGATGAGATGATGAGACTAATCAATAATATAAAAAAATGTGGAGTGGATGTTTGAGTTTGTCTGTATTATATTCTTTGCAAAGCATGGTACAATATTGTGCTGAAGCCAGTGCATGTATATTTAATAAAGAGGGATATGTGTGCCTGTAAGACAAAGTGAGCATTTTTTTCTGCTGGTGTGTTGCATTTAGGAGAGATAGTTGTAACTGGGTAGTGTTGAAGTAAATAGTTAAAACCATGCTTACGTTTTGAAAACAATGTACTTTAAGGTAAAAAATGTAACTTAAAAAATGTAAACTGTTGTGTAACTGAGTGAAGGAATGTTTCAATACTGATTAAGCCTAATCAGCATTTGTCTGGCTCACACCTTCTCAAGCTTCTAAAGAATTGATTAGGTCATTGCTGATTTAGCATAAATGTAAAAGCGCTAGAAAGACTTATTGTTTAAACAACTTTGAGAGCCATTGCCAGTTGAGCCAGACGTGATTAAGACAAAGAACGAGTATTGCTGTAGTTTGGAAACAATTGACACCGTCTCAGTAAGATCCTGTGACCAGGTGTAGCCTCAAGACACTGATTGGGAACATACAACTTTTCTTTTGAGAGACATCTGACCAATAGGGGAAGATTTCATTTGAGAAAACACCCAGATGTAGGGGAATAAATGTATGGTCCGGGGAATGTCACAGGACTGTTTCGATGTGACTCCACAAGGAGATGCATGGATTCAGTCCGCTGTCAGCTGCAGTGTAACATTTGTTTTGTCATGTCACGGGACTGCGAACTGTGACCCGAAAGGGGAAGCATGTTTGCGGTCCGCTGTTTACAGTGTATATGTTTTGTCTTGTCGTTTTCATGCAGTTTCATTAAACCTTTTGCTTAACTTTCAATTTGACCCCAGCCTCTCCTCCTTCCTCCAGAAATCAGAACGAACACGTCTTTTAGATATTCTTAACAGTAGATAGATATATATCCAGCTAATTTAAATAGCTGTGATTGGTTTAAATACAATGCAAACAACCCTTTCTCCTATCCCAAAATGTATCTGTGGAGTAGCCACACGTTACTCCACAGCGCTGTGGAGATAGGTTTGACAATGCGAGACTACTGGGTAGACATCACACCATTTTTGTACATCTTTTTTTTTTTTTTTTTTTGTGCTTGAAAATTCTGGTTTCTCACAGCAGCAGCTATAAGTGCTATAATTGCTGAGAGTAAATGTGCCAACTAGCTCTGCAGCCCTCCTCTATGCTCCCCCGGTATGCAATATACCCAAAGGGAAGCGTGAATAATAAAGACTTCAAATGACAAGCACGCAGCAGGGTTAATGATAAAGGTCAACTTGGCAGCATGCAGCCAGTGAGTGTAAAGGACAAGTGGCATGGGGTCACAACTCACATGGTCTCCTGGCCAATATATGGGAGCAGGACCCACAATTCTCCAGAACCGGATGAAAGCTGCTACTCTGTGGCAAGTATTCCCGGAGCGGCTGCAATGTGACACACACTTTAATGATGCTTTTATTAGCCTGCTACGTCATGTTAGTGAAGACAAAAACTAATACAGTTTCATATGGGAAAACACAGCAAGGCTCATATCTGTTAGACAAAACAGGAACAGATGAGACCCCAGAATATAAGGGAGGGAATCCTGGTACAATATGCAAGTGAGGTTGAGTCAATTTTCTGTCTTACAATCATATTGCTGAAGAGAGGCAGGATATTCAAGTGCAACCACTGAAAAATGTCATGGAAAGAGACAGCAGCGGTGCTCCAGAGGCCTAGCATCGTTTTGACAGGCAGCTCCACAGAGAGAATGTCAGCCAACACCTGAAGCCACGCAACTCCAACAAGACATTCAGGATTTATCAACACATTCCGCTGCTTTTATTCATGAGAAAACTGGCATTCAGCAGAACCTGACACTCACATCAGTCCTGCATGATATTTACAAGAATCCCTTGAACTTCTTTTGCCTGGGAGGAACAAAGCCTCTTCCTGTTCTATTGACTAATCTCAATTAAGCCCTGCTGTTGATTAGGTTGCGCTGTGCACAGTTTTTGAAAATCAGTACAGAACGTACACTGTAACAAAAACTAATTATTTCAAATTGCTATTTGCAATTTTTTATTTTTTTTTGTCTAAAATTGAATAGCTGGTTCAATATTTACCATTTCATCATCCATCATCACAGTCTTTTATTATGATAGTGTGATTTACAGAACTGCAAGTCGTATTTGTGGTGAACAAAGCTCTTTTGCTGGAGAACCAAATCCTCGATAAAAACATATTAAATCCACTGATAAACAACAAATCAAATTAAGTGACAAAAGCTTAAAAAGTAGTAACATGTGTGCAGTATCAATAGCTAATTTTGAGGGGAACATTTCCATTTCATTATAGGAATGTCTCGACTTGCCCTGTACACACTCCTACAAACAGGCACACGTGCACATGCTCAGGCCATGTGTATGCATAAGCTTTCTTGCATGATATGATGGCATTTTAATAATTTTCCCTTGATTTCCCCAGGTTATCTACATCCATGTCTGTAAATATGTAATTTTTAAATGAATTGTAAAATATGCAGGGCAGTTGTCCACAGCACAATGCCTGATTAGATATGTGTATGATCATCTTGCAATACCAGGTGCTCAAACTTGAAAATGCTGAATTGTAAACTGCTGTAAAAAATGATTTTGTCATTAGAAAATTCTGAGAATTTGTGTACTTGGTTAAGACAACATAGATATACCTGTAATTTATTTTCACAAAGATCAATGAATGCCAAACTGATGTTTAAAGATGCTCTATGTTGCATTGACTGCAATGCGTAGATGAGGACACAATTCAAAACAAAATTCACACACCAAATCTACAGTGATCTTTGGATGTTTGTGATTTTTTTCCATGAACATACAACATTTAATTTGGAAGAAATTGCAGGATTTGTTTAAGCACTGTGGGCTCAATTTATGATGAATAGAAAATCTCAATACTGTTTTTGTGGAGAACAGTCTGGAGATGAAGTTGCCCACATTTGGTGTCAACTGAAACAAACATGTGGGAGGTTTAAGAAGTTTTGCAGTTTTTGCAAAAAGTAGAATAATGGACTTCAAAATTGCTACAAGGTAACAGCAGAGCATAGTTTCTGTTCTATTGGGGCTACAGTTTGGCATAAGCTGCGACGTTGTAGCATGAACGGCTGATTTGTTATGTATTTTTAAAGTTTAGAATTTTAGATGGCTGTTGTAGCGCCACCACGACTTATGTGCAAAGTTTGGTGAGTTCTCGTGCATGGGAACATGGATTTCTTAGGAAGAAGAAAAATAATACAGGCAAATACAATGGACATTTTTCACAGCAGACATTTTGACTTGTCATAGTAGGAGAAGCAGAGGTGAAATTGATAACCTTAACGATGGCTGCATTCCATCAAGTGTCCCAGTAAGCTATTTCAGGGGGGTCAGCATGCACGATAGCAGGGCCTCTCCTAAGTGGAATGCAGTCATCATTAATGGTTTTGAATACACCTGTGCTTTTCCTACTATGACATGTCAACACGTCTGCCGTGAAAAAGGTCTATAGGGCCCCTAATCATTGAAAGTCTTGACCGCTGTCCAGGGTGCTGAATCTGAGGCTGTCCAGGGTGTTTACCAACATTCACTTTAATGGGAATCCCGTTGGCGGGGACTGATGCTTAATAGTTTGCTTTGGCTGATCGGCCACATTATTTGCTCTCATTATATATACCTTTCTGTTCCAGATCCTAGTCACTGAATCTTGGAGATGCCAACGCCAAGCCTCATTCACTCCAGGACGTTTTGCCTCGTTAAGAGTTTTATTTTATTTTAGTGCCTTTTGTCTGTGGCCACTTCAGTTAGTTTTGTCTGGCCATTCTGGCAGTAGATTTTCCTGTCTTTTATTTGCTTGAGTAAAGAAAATAAATATAAAGTTAGTTTGAAGTCAGAAATTATGCATATGCTGTGTTCTCTGTAGTCGTGTCCAGTTGCGCAACATTGCACTGAAAATATACAGTGTGTTATTGTTAAACTGACTTAACTCTCAATATGTAAACTGACTTCTACAAACAAAAATAATCTGACTTTTGAATGCCTGCTGATGAAGTAGAAGCTATATTTACATTGCAATTTTAAAAGTAGATTTATTGTGTCGCTGTCCATAATGTGATTTCTTGTGCTTGTGCTGTGTTACTTTAACTCTCTCTGACTAGCCACTATTCCCATATGTTTTACACATTAGCCCTTGAAGCTGATTTAAAAAAGGAGCCAGTACTAACCTTGAAAAAAAAGAAAACACACATTAGTAATTCTTTTCAAAATCTTCAAAATACCTTGGTCCCTTTTAACCAAGAGTACTATCTTTCCCTAAAAAGAACAATTATCAGGCTCATATAAAGATGCCTACAGACAGGCACAGAGTGAAGACAACACCCCCCCCCACACACACACACACACACACACACACACACCTGAAATGACTGCAAAAGTTACATAAGCAGAAGGCAGTCAGGGAAAGGCAGTTCCTGAAAATTCCTTGTACACTGGCTTACTACAACAAAGCCCTTCCAGTGTGTTCTAATTCTCTACATTTCCCTCCAGAGTATCTCCTTGTTCATGGGGTTGAAAAGAATGGGCAAAGGAGATGGTGGGAAAATCCCACTTGGATCAATTTTATACCAATCAAGGCTCCTAAATAGTGAAGGAGATGAAGTTGGACTAAGTTGGACTGCAGCCACAGCTCCGTTTACTACAGAATGTAAGGATGTATTTCACCTCTGTTTCATACAGTAAGGAAAATTATAATATTTTTTTCATAGCGTAATAGAGTGGAAATGCCCTCCCACACGTTTGATAGACCTCCTTGGGGTTATGACACATTCAAAATCCCATATAGCCCTATAAAATTAACTCTCATAGGAAAGAGATGGTGCTAGCCTGACAAGTAATATAACTTGTCGTGGATATATTGCCACCTATTTGCTTACTATGGTCCTTCTGTGAATACGTTTTTTCAAGTATAAGCATTTCACTGGATATCTGGCTCTGTATTCTGCTACATTAACAGCACCTTTATCATCTGGCATCTTTCACAAAGCTCTAAGCAGTCACGATTCTCCCTAAATGGGCATTCATTCTCACATCTGTCCTATGCTAATAATACCAAACTCCTACTCGAGAGGTGTGATTAAAAGCATTGTGACAAGACCTCCTTCACACACTGTCCCTCCCAACCTTCATCCCTCTGATTGGTGCAGTTCCACCCGCTTTACAAGTGCACCTCACACACTGTTATTTTGCTCCCCCTCCCCAGCTATGCTGCCCACTTTAATCCATTAATCCCAAAAATGTCCACCTACCTTTGCTTAGCAATCTCCTTCATTACCACCTCAAGTGGCACTCTTTACCGACCACGCGCCCCGGGTTCCTCACTAATCCAACCTTGTTCTCCTGCCCGTTCTTCTCCTACTTTCACCTTGTCAATTCAAAACTCTGCTCCTCACCCTCTTCAAACTCCTGCCTCCTGCCCAGCGCTGAAATTGTAAATCAGGAAGTGCCATAACACAGAGAGGCTGCTGAGCCTGCGGGTCAGGGGAAGAAAAGAAGTCATGGAATGTATGCAAAAAACACCAGAAACCAAACAAGAACGACATAAACAATGCTATGTGCCGCGCAACCAATAGAAATATTGTTGCATCTTCTGACGTGAGAATGGAGCCCAGTAAACACTATATGCCCACAACGGTTGGAATTATAATTGACCATACTAATTTCACCACACAGCAAAAACGCCCACTAGCTGCGGGGCTTACAGTAATATGCAAAAATATATGCACATATCATGCCCACATCAATGTGACTTACAAACACTTTCATTAGGCTTACTTATTTCACAATTTCACAGCATAATCACCCACTTGCTTAGCTGTGGGGCTTACAGTACATAATGTTAATTGGCCTGATGCATTAATTATCATCACCATCATACTCATCATCACCCTCCCAATCAATCAATCATCAACACAACAGAGAATAGTAATAAAACGCGTGCTTACCTTTTCTGTTTATCTCTCCAAAACAATTCAAATCACAGAAACATTAGCTCACAACCACAAAACTCACATGCGTCAGTGTAATGTAATCCTTTTTTTTTTTTTTTTTATCGGATTTAAAATGCATCCAAAATAGGCAAACAAGCCATTTACGACCAACTTCACTGGGAAATAAAAGAAGGACAGAACAAATTATATTTAATATTACACAAAATGCACATATTTTGATAGTGACAAATGAGGCGTCTGATCCAATCAAATAGGTGCTGGTGCCTTTTGGGAGATCCCGGATCCTGTTCCTGCAGGATCCGGCACAAATTAAGCCCTGCTCCCGCCTTTGTTAGCCCCTCTGCAGCAGTGCTTTGTGGTGGCAGCTGTGGAAAGTGCCTCCCACACATATGAGGACTGCTGACCTTGGCGGTTATAGGCTTGGCCACTGCTATGATTAATGCCTCTACAAGACAAGAAGCAAGTACCTCTACCTCACTGGCCAATATATATCTTCTTACACACATCATTCCTGTCTCAGGACACACCTGATGATGGACAAATCTTAACCTCCGCCCTTCCGCTTTCCGTACCCGGCTCTTTAATTCTCCCCCTTCCTACCCTTCACAACGCTACTGAGAAGCAATAAGAACCTAAAAAAGGAGGGAGTTTTAGATTCACACACTTTTTTCCATCTTCTCTGAATGATCAAACATACCGCACTGGGCTCATCTGAAAGGTGTACATGCTGGCTTCTGTTCGATAAGGCTGTTACCTGTACGCATTTTGCCCTGAGGAAGAAAAAGCGCCTGTGTGTTTTTTGGTTATGAAGTTAAAAATCCCTCAAGGACAAATGCACTAAGAAGAAAAGCAATGCTGCCATTAGAAGCCCCATACTCCCTCCTAGAGCAGAGCATAAAGCAAAACAAAGCATTCAAGCAATGAATCACCACAGATAGATCTTTCAGGAGCCATAAACAAGAAGCCCAATACAAGTTGGGAATAGACTAAAGTTATAAAAGTCTCAGAAATACAAATATTCACCATCAGATATACAATATATATCTTGCTTGTGCCATCTCCTGACAGAGTGATATTTGTTCAAAGACTTTGTACAATTTTCATTTAATTGATTTTCAGTCCAGGAGTCAATATCTGAGTGGAGAAACAAAACAGTAATTTGCAGTTCCATTTACCCAGACTGCAATGTTTTTTTTTATCTGGCATTTTGTGCCCCTCAATGTACTTTAGATTGTAATGTGAATGATTTTGCCTTATTTCGTGCTGCAATTTAATCCATTTACTGTTTTATTAGAGTCTAGAACTTTTCAGATATGTTCAGAAATCTTAGTTCAGTATTTATGTAGTTTAGTTTGACCCAGGGGGTACGGTAACACATAAATTATAACAGCTACGCATTCCACGGTCATGATGTTATATAGCTAATGTGTTATGCAATGACACATTAAAGGTTGAGGGGACCTTCAATTTATATCCTTGAGAAACCAAGGTCATTTTGCAATTGCTGGGAAATAAACCAGTCCAAACATGGCCAAGTATAGCAGGTCACACAAAAGCCCCTGTTGCTGTGAATATATCTAGGGATTTACTGGTGTGGCTATTAAGAGGGCATCTGGCTCTGAAAGCAAAGGTAAAGGCCAGCCAGGGATTCACACAAAACTATTTGTGCAAGTTTATAGCCTCCGCCACAAAAACCAAAGGTGAAAGAATAGCTTAATGACTGCATTGGCAACACCTGCCACTGTGCATGCATTGCATTATATAGCCTGTTGGGTACTTTGAGTCTCACACTCAAATACAATCAATTTAACGACTACTTGAAAATATGAAAAACAAAATTGGCAGCTAGTGGCATACCTGGAGTTTGCAGCTCTTCCCCTGAATCAGTATTAGGTCAGATTGTGCTGAGGAAATGCCATCTGTTGTTGCTGTACCATGCCATGTCAGTGCGAGCGAGATAGCTACTCAGTACATATTAGTCTTCTAAAGATTATTTTTTGGGCATTTTCAGCCTTCATTTTTGAGAGGACAGATGAAGACATGAAAGGGGAGAATGACATGCAGCAAAGGGCCACAGGTTGGAGTCGAACCCGGGCCCGCTGCGTCGAGGAGCAAACTTCCACATATGGGCGCCAGCTCCACCAACTGAGCCATCTGGGCGCCCTACATATTAGTCTTTTGTCTTTGAGGAGCCACACATATCTGTATTCTCAAAACCTTCATTTTTTCCCTGCAACTGAATAAGAATAATGTTTACTCATGTTTAGGATGCAAGTTCACAAGAAGCAAGTCTTCCATCACAAACAGTAAAGGTCAAACATCCATCAATAAAGAATCTCCACCACAAAAACTGACACAAGGTCGACATTTTCCTTCAGTGAACCGCCGTTCCATCTGTGCACTTCATATTGCCATCTTTGGGTGAAGTGTTCCATTTTTACATGAGACGCTGCAGAGGACCCCTTGACCAGATGAAAGCAATTGTCAGGTTAGCTCTTTGATGTCTTTGTAATGCATATTTACTGTTTTGGTGGGAGTACTGCGATCATCGAAACGTGTTTTCATCTCAGGGCAGTGCTACAGCACAGCTTGTTTTACATAGAGAAAATCATTACTATACCGTAGAAACTGATTTCTTAATGTCACAGTTTTCTGAAATGTCAGGCTCATGAAGTATAATGAGCTTTGTTCCTGTTTCCATTTGTTGTAAGATGAAAAAGAAGGACACATTCTCATTAAAAATACATCAGAAATGTGAGTTCAAGTCACAACATTGAGGGGGGGATTTGTTGTTCATTCAGTGTAGAACATCTTTACACAACGCTGCTATGATTATTCTGAGCAGGTGGTTAGACTTAAAGAAACAGTACCTCAAAATGTTTTGAAGGTATTTCATATATCAGCTGTTCAACATATCACATAACTGGTTATGCTTCATAGCAATGGCAAATAGAAAAATTAATTAAGCATTGTGTCTGTCAGCAGTGGGGTTGGGCTGACCATGTCAAAGTTGGAATTGAGTCAGTATCCATATAATTAGCCCGAATACTTGTTTCTGAGTGATCAAAGGTAAATAAAAAAGGAGTACCTAGACTACTTTTATTCTGCTGCCTCACTGTGTTCATATTTCTCTTTCTAACTTAGTAAAGGTGATTTTGCAGATGTAGCCAATGAAACTGAATGAACAAATTAGCTGTGAGCCACAATATCCAATATGCAAAACGTCATGTTATTTTACGATATTTAAAACTATAAACAAAAAAAACCCGCCAGAAATGACGACGTCTTGTTTTGTGGTCGCATTGCTGTCGGTGCTACGTTCAAAGACATTGCATTTCCCGTGCCTGCTTTTACTGTAGGAATTACTTGGTTTGCATTATCAGTATGTTAAATAATACAACTATGATGTGACTGTAGGAGAGTGAACAGTAATGCTTGATTACATGCTTGCATTATTTCTGGTAAATCTTGTTTGTGTGTAGGTAATCTGAATGGCGTACGCTGCCACTAACAATAAAACCTATTATATACAGTGGGGGAAATAAGTATTTGACCCCTTGCTGATTTTGCAGGTTTGCCCACTTACAAAGAATGCAAAAATCTACAATTGTAATCATATGTACATTCTAACAGTGAAAGACAGAATCCCAAAGAAAATTCCAGAAAATCACATCCAATGAATTTATTAAAATTGATAACCATCTGATGAGGAAAAACAAGTATTTGACCCCCTGGACAAACAGCAAGTATTCTGGCTCCTACAAGCCAGTTAGTCTTTCTTTAAGACACAGCCCCAATCCGAACCAATTATCTACATCAAATACACCTGCCTCACTTCGCCGATCTGTACAAGGCTGGGATGGGCTACAAGAGAATCGGAAAGCAACTTGGAGAGAAAAGATCAACTGTCGGTGCAGTTATCAGGAAATGGAAGAAGCACCACACCACCGCCAACCTCCCTCGGTCTGGGCCTCCACACAAGATCTTGCCTCGTGGGGTGTCCCTGATCATGCGAACGGTGAGGAATCATCCCAAAACCACAAGGGGGGAACTGATGAATCAACTGAAGGCAGCTGGGACCACAGTTACAAAAGAAACGGTTGGTAACACACTACGCCGTCATGGATTGAAATCCTGCAGCGCACGCAAGGTCCCCCTGCTCAAGAAGAAACATGTACAGACCCGCATGAAGTTCGCCATTCACCACCTGGACGACTCAGAAGAGGCCTGGAAGAAGGTGATGTGGTCAGATGAGACCAAAATAGAACTTTTTGGCCTCAACTCAACTCGTCGTGTTTGGAGGGCAAAGAACACTGAGTACAACCCAAAGAACACCATCCCCACCGTCAAGCATGGTGGTGGCAACATCATGCTTTGGGGGTGCTTTTCAGCCAAGGGGACGGGACAACTCCATCGTATTGAGGGGAGGATGGACTGGGCCATGTATCGTGGAATTCTGGACCGACATCTCCTTCCCTCAGTGAGAGCTGAAGATGGGTCGAGGATGGGTGTTTCAGCACGACAACGACCCTAAGCACACCGCCAAAGCAACAAAAGAGTGGCTGAAGAAGAAGCACATCAAGGTTCTGGAGTGGCCTAGCCAGTCTCCAGACCTGAACCGATTGAAAATCTTTGGAGGGAGCTTAAAATTTGAGTTGCCAGGCGACAACCTCGGAACCTGAATGATTTGGAGGCTGTCTGCAGGGAGGAGTGGGCCAACATCCCTGCCGAAATGTGCACAAACCTTGTCACCAACTATAAAAACCGTTTGACATCTGTGCTGGCCAATAATGGCTTTTCTACAAAATATTAACATGCTGTTTGTTCAGGGGGTCAAATACTTGTTTTTCCTCATCAGATGGTTATCAATTTTAATAAATTCATATGATGTGATTTTCTGGAATTTTCTTTGGGATTCTGTCTTTCACTGTGAGAATGTACATATGATTAAAATTGTAGATTTTTGCATTCTTTGTAAGTGGGCAAACCTGCAAAATCAGCAAGGGGTCAAAAACTTATGTCCCCCACTGTAGCAAGGTAATTATGGAATGTAAATTCATTGAATGGCTATTGCTAAAATATACCAACCCTAAGTAGTATCAAAAACAGGGTTTGATTTCCTGAAAATATTAAGGATTATAACTTCAACTGTATTAGCCTGTTAAGCTTCAAAATGTCAGTCTATTTATATTGTTTCGTCAATCAATCAATCAGACTTTATTTTTCATACATAAAAATTTAGCAATGGTGCAATCGGGGGAGATTGCCTCCCTCCCTACGTCCCTCCCGGCCCCATTAACCTACCTACCCAACCACCCCTAAATTGACAGAAATAATGTTATTCAAAACAGGAACAAGCTCAACCAATGTCTTGTTTATTTGTTTAAAAAAGAATGCATGAAGGCAACTCTGTGAGGACACCCAGTTGGAAGTTCCAGATTTGGGACATTCCCATCAGTGTGTGAAAACACAATTAGTCTTGATTGGTTCCCCTCCCTCAATAACCGACTAAATTCTTTCAATCAGGGAGGTCTCCAGCATTTGAAACGGCACACTCTCTGGATGTGGTGCAGATTGCGCTGTGAGCTAATCAAACCGCAGTGCCGCAAAGTGCATCTGAGAACTTACTTTATGTAGGATTTAATATAGGAATAAAGAATTACTATAAAGTCATTTTTTCAACAAACAACATAATCAAAAACAATTTTAATAAAAAGAAGTTAACCTATAAATGCTTGAGCAGCGATATATTTTTAAATCATCCTAAATGAAGATTTGAGGTTGCTGCTGTGGAAGGGTCCTACTCAGTGTTATTCCCCTTCAATTTTAATCAATACTTTACTTTACAAGAGTTTCAAGCTAGAAAGGAAACATCTTTTTGGACTGTGAAAAGCCAAGCACTGGGAAACAATAGGCCCAATCTCGGCCCTGTCTTGCCGAGCCAGACGTTTGTTGCAGTGTGTCTGGCAAGAGCGGCTTAAGAGTTAATTTCCTGGCAGTGATTTGTAGGAGAGCAGCATCAACAAGCTGCTGCAGACTGGAGCATGAAAACCATTACTTAAATCCCTCACTCCCTGACATTAATAGGATGAATAAATGTTTTTGTTCCCTGCTTAATTTGGATGAATTCATCCAAATGAAAATAAAAGCAAGTAAATATCCATCTCAGCCCCTCTCCTGATAATAAAAGACAAAGAGAACTTACTCTGCCTTCGCTTTTTCTTCCACCTACTGTTTGAGAATTCCTCCGCTCGGCGCCAAGCTCATATATCAGATGATAACCGAAATGACTGAGACTGGGAACACTTACTGAGGGAGGCTCTTTATTTTAAGTCAATTCACTCTCGCCACATAGGAGGTTGTCATCCCAAATTTTATTCCGTAGTAACTCACAGAGTGATTTTTGTGATCCCAGACATCCAATGTGACAAATGAGATGCACCCAGACAGATTATATCCTGCATATGTACTCGCAGTAAAACAAAAAAAAAAGTAATTTCCATGCTCATTTTATGAAAGCGGTGCAATAAAATCATGGAAGCAGGAGCATTTTGCATCAAAGAGGAATACACCACAACAGCATAGACCACACTTACACTCAGTCACTTCATCTGTTCTGGACACTAAGTGTTCAATTCATCCAAGATGCATTCAAGAGGGACTGGTTTGAGCTGCTAACGAGCACACATTATTCTTTTTCTGTTATTTTTGGCTGTTACCAAACAGCTTCAGGTGCATTACATCTGCTTCTGGACTGGAGGAGGGCCGACCCTGATGTGCCTGTAGTCTGGGATAAACACGGCAGATCAGGCAATCAGATTTGTGATCTGGCCAACCGAGAGGCATATACAGTATGTATATAAACAATTGTATTAAATTATGAACTTTGGATAAAAGACACTTGAAATGACAAGTGTAAATGAGGCCAATGGTTTTAAACATCAAAAAGGAAGTATCCAGATGAAATCATATAGTATGACTAATTAACCAACATCCTGAAGAATACAGTGTCTGAGTCAGGAGGCAACGAGCAAACTGCACTGTTCAGCTCTCAGTGTAACTCAGCAGTAATTCTCCAGTCAGTGAAAAACAACTATACAAACTTGTGTGATAGACTATCTTTTGCTCTGCAATATTGTTCACACACAGCCACACATATCCTCTGCTCCCCATATCCCTGGCTGCATTACCAACAGACACCATTTCCATTTCGGAGCTGGGCATAAGAGAGAAAGGCAGAGTCACTTACCACACAGAATAACTCTGACAACTGAACAAATCAATGCTACAGTACATCACCTGCGCTACTGCTTCAGTGCTGCACTCACATACACTCATACAGTGGGTTTAGGTTATTTGATTGGATCTAAAACTATTCTTTTGAAGGCCTGAATAACTTGGGTGGACTGAGTCGACAGTCCATAGCTGTGACGGTCCCACTATAAAAGGGCTGTGATCAGAGAGATAATGGGAGATAGACATCAGAGGTCACAAATAAACCCTGTGGAAGGTGAAAAACTCTCCACAAGTGCAGACTGTACTTGACCATTCTCCTTTTTGAAGAGAGGAAGAATCTAACCTTGAGTTTTGGCAAGAAAAGCAGCCATTGTTAATTTTTAATGCATTTGGAAACTAGTAATTAAGCACCCTCCCCGCAATGGACTGGGAAATTGACATGCTCTGGAGAGCCAGTGAGTAATTATATTTGTAAAGAGCAGTGATACAAGATACTCCCCTCTGACTGGGACTCATTACACATCATTAGAGAGGCGCGGCAACTAAGCACATGCACGTGCACCACGTTCACAGACCACACACACACACACCCCAATGAGCAGAAATCCCAACACTGTTTCTCTTTGGCAAACAAACTCTGCTCTTCAGGTCCCCTGCCCCGAGCAGAGTGTGAAAAATCCGAACAAGACAGTCCGGACAGTGTAATTCTATTCTCCATATCTCATCTGGTGTCAATCATATGTGGATCAATAAGTAATTAAAGATTAAATCTAAATTAATTCTCATTCATCAGAATAGTGAAAGGTTCAGATATGAAAGTTTCCAAATGGAGCCTCGGGAGAATTGTGGTCTACCCTTAGAAGCAATAATTACCATTTCAGCAGCGCAAGGCTAAAAGCTGCAGGGGGATGATAGAACGGCACTGGAAACTTAGTGGACTCCTCTTTATTTGCAACTGGAGTGGCAGCGACTCGACACATTTGGGTCTCCATGTTACCTCGTCTTTCCACAGTATTTCTCCTCTCCTTTTTTCTCTCTGGGAGTGTTTGTGTTTCACTTTGGAATCTAAAGCCACCATGCACATATTATGAAACCACGCTGAAATATAGATTACATCCACTGCGGCCTGTCTTTTGGAAAAACACCAAACAAACGCTAAATCTATATTTCATAAGGCACTGAGCACCATCTTTCAATAATTTTGCTCCATTTGAGTAAATTGTTGAAAAGCCCTGTAAAGCTGGAAATAGTGCTGCTACAAAAATGGAAGAACAAAAATGTAATTAATGCAATAGATAAATAAAACGTTCATCGCTGACATTTACCAAGGTTTTGGTGCTGTCCAATTTGTTGAAATTTGCTGGGGAAAATGTTTTTCAATGCTTTCAGTGCCGATTTGTTAGTGAGGGCTGTTGTTTACTGAATATTTTGGGCCTATTGTTTGTGTGAAATTAGTTAGTTTTCAGATTGTTGTGTGTATTTCAAAGGTGTTTACTGCATTATTAATGCCATATTCAGATTGCCCTGGGACGGTGGGAGAGCTATATTAGTGTCAGAAAGCGTAGTTTTTTGCCTTGTCTGCTTTCGCTTTAAACTCATTATCTTGTCTAATTCTCTCTGCCTCCATTATTCCCTCATCCCTTTAAGCAGCCTAATTAAATGAGCTTTTGTTTTTTCCATTAATACTTATTTATTTATTCTGCATTTCTACATGTAACTGCGTCACCCAGTGTGGCATCTAAATTACAGTTTGTTTTCTTCTTAAATTATTTAAATGAAGGGAGTCCTGCTGGACAGTACTTGAGTTGAAGCCACAGAGGAAGTAAAAATTGTATTTGTGCTCATCTACTGTACAGTAGCTGTCATATGACATGATGTTACAGTGAAAGTGTAGAGCTTTCAAATCTGTGTGCAGTGGCTAATGTACAGTGTCCAATACAAACAGCTAATCTACTCCACTTAATGCTGTCTAGACAAGATTAATGCTCAATCTGTATTCTAAAAAAAACTGCAAAAAAAATAAATACATGTAATTGCAATTTCTCATGTTTTGTGTATTGCAATTCAAACTTTATTACTGAAAATCTTCAGACAGCTTAGTGTTAATTAGTGCATCATGGTCTGATTTCTCTCCGGCCTTGGTTTTATTTGGTTTATGAGTATGTTTGTAATAACAGTTTAAAGCCGTACCATGGGGAGATTATCAGACCATGCTACAGCAATGGACATTATCGCTCAACTACATGCATCACTTCTTCTCTGCTCATTTCTCAGAATGGCTGCTGGGGAGCTCACCAAGAGAGCTGCTTTGCAAACTGTGCATGTGTGTATGTCTATGCATAAATGTGTGTGTGTGTGTGTGTGTGTGTGTGTGTGTGTGTGTGTGTGTTCAAAACCACATCTGTATGTGTAGATTATTTGTGCTTGTGTCTCACTGTGTGTTTGTTTGTGTGAACACTAGCTGTGCACACATGCTTACAGTACTATGTGGTGTTTAAGGGTGTGTGTGTGCATGCATGTTAAATGACATTTAGCGAAATGTGGCAACGAGTGAAGAAACATCTGACTCATAATTGAAGTGCCATGAAAGAAATATGATCAAGAATCTGTATTAGGTCTACGTGCTCAGCTTTAAACCAGCGGCAGCAGCACCAAGCAGCATGCACTGCCAGTGCTCCTACTACCTTACCACCCCGAAAGCTAATTACAACGCTCAAAATTCCACAAAAATGACAGAGGAAAACACAGTGCATCTAAGGGGACAATGATGGCAAAATCGATAGGCCGTAGTGCTCTCATGTCCTTAAAAATAAAAAATAAAAAAGAGTCTGAGGATGAATGTAGTTGTGTCTGTGTGATTCAACCACACCAGTCATCTCAATGTCCTGGAGGATAAGGCACCACTCCTCAGTCACCCTCCTGCTCTTGACATTAAGCTCTCTGGCCCCGACACACCAAGGCGACTGTTGGCCGTCGGTCCAAGTTAGGCCGACGGTGAGCGACCGTCAAACAGCCAATTCATCTGATTGGCTGTTCGGCTTGAAAACTTGTGATGAAAACAAATGACTGTGAGAGGTACACACAAGGCTCCTTTCATTTTTTATCTCATTTGATGCACATAAGAAATGTCAAAACTGGTCAACAATGATGTTCAAATGTCACATTATGTCCATAAGATGGCAAACGTACAACAAGATATACATAACTAAGTGTAGGTATATTTATTCCAACAATAACATGTCTTTTAAAAGATATCTACATACCTACACATTACAAAACTAATGTTAATAAACTAATATCCTATACTGTGAAATTTAAAATAAAGACCGTAACAGACCTCTCTCTCTCTCTCTGCACCGCTAAACAATTAGCCCCCTAGCAAGCAAGCTAACTTACTAGCCAGCCGGCCAGCCTCTAAATTAGTAAAATGTACTTCATGTTTAATTCACATGCTCTTGTCACATCATAGGAAAGCACATTGATATTGCCAGATGAGTGACATTTTTGTTTGGCTAATTTTCTGTAACCAGTGTATGATGAAGGCATGTTGGGTGGGTGAAATTAGCAAGCTAACGTTGGCCAACCAGCCAGCAGCCGGTTGTTCGGTCGCTCCACTCCACTCCTACTGTAGGGAGACTTCTTTGTCGAGAGACAACAGTGAAGTGAAGTGAGTGAAGCAGAGTGACCGTACGCTCTGTTCCGTTCTGCTGCTGATCGAACAAACGCTGTTTGTTTTGGGTATCATAGCGGTTTCCCTTGTTGAATGGGAGAAATATTTCCTCATACGCAGGTGCAGAACGTACGTGTTAGCCTACTTGGCTGTCGGTTGTACTCTTACACTGTAATTTTTGACCAAAACAAAGGCGACGACAGCTGACGTGAGGTGAAGCCACAGGCAGCCTTCGCCTACTAGTTCCTGGCAGACGGCTTGGTGTTTCAGGGCCTTTAGGATAAGGCTGGTCATATTTTATGTTTTTAATGTTTTTGCCTTTTGGTCCCTTAAAGCAGTGAACGTCAACTGGCGGCCCGCGGGCCACATCCGGCCCGCCAAAGCTTTTAGTCTGGCCCGCAGAATAATCATGAATTCACAAAATGTAAAGAGGAAAACTGTGTTCTGTTATTTATCATTTCAAGCATTTAGAGCAAAAACCCAGCCCCCTGTATTTGCATCTCTATTCACATGCCGGGATTCTGTACAGCGATGCCTGAGCTCCACGCATAGAGCTGAGCCGAGATGTGTGTGCGTTAAAACACACACGCAGCTGAGCCGAGATGTGTGTGCGTTAAAACACGCAGCACTTGACTGGGAACGATACGGCTGCTGGGGCAGATGAACTCACGCTCTATTTTCTGTAAGTAGGCTACAATAAAACCTTCGTGAGTAAAAAGTCAATACTTATCAATGCACTCACCTGTGTAGACCGGCATAATCATGTAGAAAGCAACATATCAGTCTGTTCTGTCTGCTACCTATACCCACCTATATAAATAAAGCCCATTCTGCTCTGATTGGTCGATGTTTCCAGGTCTTCTGCAACTGTGCTCTTGGCATCTCTGCACCATCATTGCAGCCGGGGAATGACTTTAACGGCACTGTAGCGCCATTTTCTACCTATATATAGTATAATTGGGACATCACAACTGTGCGGAAGTCCTGACGGCTCATTTAAAGACACCGTTTCTCAATAAGGGCACTGTGCATTTCTCTGTGGATTGAGCGTTTTGATACTTTCACAGTATTTATACAGCACCTTGAGATGCTTTATAATGAAAAAAAGACATTTACAATACTCACTTTTTACAATATTGGCCCTTTAAAACAAAGCAATGTCTAGTTATGACACCTCATCAGAGATTGTATATTTCATACATTGTAGATGCCCGAATGTTTAACAAAAACAAATAAAAGCCATTTTCCCTTCTTCTTTCCTATCTTGTTAATCATCCTGTGACTGTTCAGTTTCATTTAGTGACCTCTTATGGTGCCCCTATACATCTGTGTTGGGAGACACTGATATAGCTAAACAAATACTCACTAGCACACCAGTGAATACTAAAGCGATACTATGAACTTTAAAAAGGAAGAAAAAGCACAGTCATTCCCTTCCAAATAAAATATTTATAAGTAATAAAACACACACAATTCCCTTCACTCAGGGTTTTGCTGCAAGAGTCTTACTTGGTCTCGTATGACCAGTGGCTCATGCTAGCTGATTTTAGCAAACTTTAGATAGATATTGCTTTGTAGACAGTACTGTCAGGTCTCTACTACTTCTCTGCTGGAGTGACATTGCATTGTACTGCTGTTTGGAAATACTTTATTTAATCTGCAGCTGAAGTGTCCCCAGCAAATGCAATATTTACCTCATTTTGAGTAACGTTTGCCAAAAACTATAGTTCCCAGCTGTGTTAGGAAATTACTTACTTGGAGCTTGAAATGGAATTATATATTTGTGACTTGTGAAGATTTAATTATTTACATCTTCACTTAGAACCAATACACTTGCAGCTGTGAGCAACATACAGTATGAAGAAGTCTGACAGTACTGAGAAACAGAGTTATCAATTGTAGGTTTTGAGATTTGTTATGCGATTTGTTGACCAAAGGAAAAATAGAATAACACTTTACCACTCCTTTATGTTAAGAGCAGCCAGCGATAGTCCAAATCTGAAGCAATACTCTTAACAAGTATGTTGTTATATTCAGTGTTTGTAGTCAGTAAACACAAAAAAAAAATTGTGAGGAGGAAAATCAGCTGTGTCAGAGAGATGGATGGAAAAGGTACAAAGCTTGGGTAGTGTGCTAACAAACTCCATTTTGTGTTGCTGCAGCTGTTTCCATGGAACTCTCTCTCCCTCTCGTTTGCTCTCTCTCTCTCTGCCACTCCACTCTCTCTCTTTCTCTCTCTCACACACACACACACACACACACACACACACACACACACACACACACACACACACAGTGTTTGAAAGAGGATTCAGCTGTGAGTCAATCTGCAACCAAATGCAACTCAGAGAGAGAACCCCTCGTTCTCTCTAACAGACTCTTCTCCTCTCCATCTCTCCAGCATCACGCCCATCTCATCATTTTTTCCCAACCTTATTACAATAATTTCTTAATTTATTCTAAACCCCAGTCACAACAACAAACCCACATTCAGCACACTCAATTACTGTGATTTTGATACACGAGCACCACATCAACAAGAAGCACAGGAACCAGTGTTTTTCCCTCAGCCTTATTTTGAGTGTATGTGGCAATCAGCAGTGCTCATTACACCTAGCTGCCCTATAAAGATGGCACAGAAAAAAGTCCTTGAAGGAGGAGGTGAAATAAAAAAAAAAAAAAAAAAAGAAAGGGAAAGATGCTTACCGAGGACTCCGACACGATAGTTGAGAGTGATAACGATGACATTTCCGTAGCTGGCCAGGACGCTCCCATCGATCATGTTGCCAGTCCCCTCCATGTAGGATCCTCCGTGGATGTAGACCATCACAGGCTTGGCCCCAGTATCTCGTATGTCTGCAAGAGCGGCCATCATTAACACATTCACATTGTCGTCCACCCACTCCGATCAAGGGTCAGCTCAGATTCAGATACAGCAGATACAGAGCATGGTGGCCACAAACAGACAAGCTGACGGTCACCTCTCAGATACCAGCTGTAAGGATTGTTAGAATATATTTTGTGAAAGTGTTAAAAAGAGATTTCAGAGTTCATGAAGCTGACCTTGTTGCCTCCACTTCTCTGGGTTATGAGAGGCCATCTGGTTTTAAAGTGATAAGACATTATAAAGGGAGGGTGAGATATTGCCTGAAAAAAGGTCTTCTCTGATCGGGGGGAAACGGAGGCAACAAGGAGCAATGTTTTGCAAGCGCGGGATTTGTGGCACAGAGTATGGAAGTGACCTCGGCTCTCGTGAAACTCAGAAGATTAGAAACACACAGGTGTTCAAATCCAACAATAGCGACTTGTCTCTGTTGACCTGATAATGGGAAAGGCCGAGGTCATACTTCCATGCAGTGTGTTACATATCGTTAGGAGCCGGCTGGAGCCAGAAGATCTGGACTGGATCCAAACTGATGACAGCACCACCAGGGACGGACAGAATTGAATAAATAAGACAGTATTTTAACTTAGCGGGATCAGATACTGGGGGAATCTTTGTAGGTGAAGGATAGACCTGTATTGAAGTATCTGATCCGTATGCATACGCTCTTGTATTTTGCAATATCATTCACTAAAGCTTGTTATTAACTTTAACTGGACAAATCCTGAGTCTTATTTCGGATCCTGAGTCTTATTTCTCTGATCTACCAGTAAACGAACACTATTCAGAGTGTAGTGACCATAGAATTGGAGTCAGATTAAGTCTGACCTTTTTATGGCATCATCGGTCACATTTTTTGTATAAAATCCTACAGGATACAGTCTGCTGGCCTACTAATAGAAATGGAGGCAATAGCCGTATACATGTCAGCTCTATGGGAAACAAATTAATGTCCACTCACACACACGTTGAGTTCAACTCCATTATAGTAATTGGTCCTTTACCATATAAAATATTTATAATATAAACCAAACTATTAGGGTTGCATTTGGTTTCCCGTTGCCTTCCAGGAGGCAGACCCACTTTCCAATAAACACACGCAAGAAGCCATTAGGGAGAATAAAGAGATAGGTACTCTGACACATCTCCTAAGCAGGGAGAATGCTAATCTGGCTTGACAGTGATGGGGAAAATGCACCGGCTAATTAAACAATGCTACCATGCACCTCCTTTTTACACAGGCCTATCTCTGGGCAACAATTTATTTGCACAGTCTTGCTTGGCATTGTAGGCAGTTAAATTTGTGCTTCGGTTTTGGTAAAATGTTGTTTATTCTATTCCCGAAGCAGGGCTTGATATTCAGCTGGAGCAACATTCCAGCCGGATAAAGCACATCCAGAGGTAGAGGGAAGAAAAAAGCCTCTGTTTGAGGAATAGACTGAATTACTGGCTGGCTAGCTAGAGCTGGGAGACAAGACAAGAAACTCTCTCTCATTTTCACTCCTGCTCCCCCCGCGTTCTGTGTAGCTTCTCGCCTTCCCCTCCCTCACTTTGTATCGCTTTCACTCACAGACTCTCCCCTGTCTCTCCCTGTTTCTCTCCCGCCTTCCCTCCATCTCTGTCCAACTCCCTGCCTCTCTTTTTTTTTCCTTAAGCCCTGAGAGTGGTGAGAATGAGAAGGGGTGGGAGGGCAAAAAGTGAGGAAAACAGAGAGACAGAGAGAGAGAGAGAGAGAGAGAGAGAAGGAAGATAGAAACAAAGAAAGGAAGAAAAATAAAAAGGAAAGCAAGGAATAAAGATATAAAATTAAGAGGGGAAAATCTAAAACAGAGAGAAAGCAATGGGCTCAGATTTAAAAGGGTTGTCTTGTATTCTGGTTGCTATGGTGACTGAGAGCCAAAATTCAAAATCCTCAAGAACAGCTAATCGCAGACCACATCCTCCACAGCCCAATCTGCATCCATCTGCAGGCACTGCTCGTTGTTATGCACTCCATCACATTAGCATGCCTAACACCGAGGACAACTACTTAAATGCATTTTGTAGAGACACGGTTTTTCTGTAAACCCCATAGCAGAGCTCAGCCTTGATTCACAGGTTGTTGTTGTTGTTTTTTTTTTTTTTTATTCCCTTGGTTATTCAAGGCCCTGTTACGTTTAAAAGCAAAGCAATAACTTGTATGTGATGTGGACTTATTTATGGCTTTCTTTATCTTGCTGGTATCTGAGAAGGCTACACAGTGAAATGTGATTTATAGCTGACACTTCTCTATGCACACACTTATCTTAGACAAGAGGGGGGATGCATGGGGTGAGAAAGCATGAAAGGTACAGTCAGAGAGAGGAAAAGAGGGGGCAGTAGAAAGGCAGAAAAAACAGCATATCCTACACAAGGTACTCAAACAAATAGGCCACAGAAACAAGGAGAATGGCAAAGAGGAAGACGGAACAGGGGGCAGAAATAAGAAAAAGAGATTAGTCATGTCAATGTTATCAGTCACCTCTTTTGTTGATTCACATCGGGTCTCCATGACAACAGTTAAATAGCTTAGGGAGAGCGATACAAAACATTGCAGCTCCACTTGTTCTAATCTGTTTGTTGACTTGATCTGATGCGGGGGGGTGTCACACAGATGTGATATACAGTTCTCACAGACACTGATTTGTGTCAGAGGAGAATATAACAGATCCCAATTGGGACTTTGGTTGAAAATGAGAAATAATAATCCTTTCTAGATACATCCACATGTGGGTTGCAGCACAGAATGACTAGAGGTAATAAAGTGAGTAGCTGTTTTTAACCAATCAGATCAGAGCTTTATCGGTTGCTGCAGACGGCCTAATGTGGTGTAACAGGTGACTAACTCGAAAAAGCTGCCTCCTGATTCTCTAACTTCTCCGAGGCAAACACATCATTACATCAACACAAATATTCACAGCATCACAATGTAGCACAGAGCTCTGTGCTAGAAAAGAAACAGAGATAGATTCATTAATGCACAGACTGGTATATTTGCAATAAAACTCACATGCGCAACGAATTGGAAAAAAAAAAAAAACAAGAAACAAATGAACTCATGATGATAAAGAAATCTGTGCGTGATAGAAATGCAGATGAAAGCTGATGTGCAATGAAAAGTGAACTGAACAGAAATATATACGTATGTATGTAACACATCATTTTCTCATATATTTCTCTCAATCAGATCATGCAGCATCTACAATACAGGGACTTACACTCCCAGCACATATCATACAAACAGAAAATAATTGTATCACAGTAGAGAAAATGAATAATAAATCGGCAATAAATAAATGAAAAAGCCTTTTTCACTGCACTGGCTTAAATAGAAGGTTTGGGCAGTCATACCTACAAATACATCACAGGGCATGCATTTTAGCAAGCCCGAGGAGCACAACCTTTCATAGGTGCATCACGGTGGCTCTGGACTGATTGGAGTGTCAGTGGGAGGCATGAGTCAGGCCTGAACTGAGCCTCTAAGCGTTGCTGCTGCAAGTGAAACCCACCAGGAGGGCTGGGAGCACTCGTTCCCTCCTCCTCTATCTTATTTCCTCTCCCTCCACTGTACCTCCACCTTTTTGTCCTTTGACTCTCACTCCATCGAAAACAGTCAGTCATATATAATATCTGACGTTAAGCG
Source organism: Perca flavescens (assembly GCF_004354835.1). Taxonomy (NCBI): domain Eukaryota; kingdom Metazoa; phylum Chordata; class Actinopteri; order Perciformes; family Percidae; genus Perca; species Perca flavescens. The sequence continues at coordinate 22,683,084 of NC_041340.1, forward strand.
CCCCCAGAAGCGGCCTTGACACTCTGGAGTGGGACAGGACAAAGGCAAGTGGAGATAACTGTCGGTGGCATTCACTGTGTCAACACTTGGTGAAACATGATGGCTGTCAGCGGCTATCAGTGAGGTCTGAGGTGGGGGGGGTGACAATATCCTGATGTGGCAGGACATGACATGCACCCTACTGTAGTGCTCTTGTCAGGCCAAGCTTCACGCTTCACTCATGACAAGTCCATTACTGGCCATGTTCACATTTAAGAAGTGCATTTAGTTTAACTGGGGAGCTCCTTGCAAAACAGGCAGTGTAATTACACCAAATTATACAGCAGCTTGTGCCGTCGTACAAGTCACTGACAGTATTCTGAATGTCACCAAAAGTCTGTTTAATATTTCCTTTATACTGAATTAAATGAGCTAGCACTGTGTGTGACTGGGCCTTGGGGGAGGGGGGGGGGTGGGGGGGGGGGGGGGGGGGGGAAAGCCTGAAGTGAAGGAACACAGTAACAAATGTTCCATTTAGGACTCACAGAAGACAGGGAAAGGAGACCACAAAGAAAAAAATGCTGTTGCATTGCTGTTCCTATTTTAAGCCAGTGGACTTTCAGAGCCTGCACATGATCAGGAGTGATGGGATGGGCAGGAAAAGAGCACCTTACAGTTGGAGGATATCAGACTCCAATGTGTTCTCCACAACACTTGACATTTCTGAGAGCAACGGAGGTATGACTTATGCATATAAAGAAAATCTGAACATGGCACTGGGTATATGAAAAGGAGATGTGTGTGCCTCTTCTATGCGTCTTGACATCGCTACAGTAAAAGCAATGGGAGGAATAACCTTTGTGTGAAGGTGACTTCCTGCTCCCTCGCTGGTGTGTTAAATATGATGTTGGCAAAAGGGAAGACAGAAAGTGGTGTGTATGAGGACAGAGAGGAAAGAGAGGCGGGGATAGATGCCGGCTGAGTAAAATGAAAGAGAAGACACGGTGAGGAACCTACAAGGCTATTAGCCAAAGCCCCCTACGGTTGGCCTGAATCTAGATGAGAGGAGGAGGCTGAAGAGGTGCTGTCATCTCTAACAGATAGCTGCTTACTCCTTGAGTGAACGAACACTAACCCTTTAGTCTTTCAGGGAAACCTGCTGTCCTTGGTGCAAGCCACAAAAGCTGATGCTATACTGTACAAACCCACTGAAGGGTTGAGGACAGCACACCAATAAACGCATAACAGAAGAGCACACAGCACAAACCACCTCAGAAGTGCTGTAGCACTGCATAAAGAAAGTGAATTAAGTCAAAGCTGGTCTCTGCTGTTGAATCATTCTCTAGATTTATCAAAAGCAGCACGCTTTTACATGTTTTATTACATGGCCGAAGGGGGGAAATAGATGACAGCAACAGTCTGGGTCTTCCATCCTTTGAAATGGCTCCAATGATGCCATTGTGGATCAGTCATTAGCAGCAATGCTTATCTTGGAAAGAAGCTGAGGAGCAGCAGCCTTCCAAATATCTCTGCATAAATGGACTTCAAGGGGCATGATTCCTCAACCCTGCCACATCACAGAGAATAGGATAGCGGCAGAATGGAGAGAATGGTGTGTGAATTGCCCCCACTGTCGATTCGCCAGTCTCCAGCCTGCCTGAGCTGAGCTGAGGGCTTTGCTGGATGGGGATCCAGTCAGGCCTGTGCAATGGAATTAATGGTAATACCCAGGCAGGTGGAGCTCAGCTCTGCTCCTTGGCACAGCAACGATGGAGAGCTTCTCTGGGCGGGTGGGGGTATGCGTGTGCATGTGTGTTGTCTATTCCGTGCTTGCTTCTAGAGCTTGGAAGCAAGCATTGTTTATGTGTATAAGTGTGTGCATGCTTCACTGGTTTAATTGATGCGAGTGTACATGTCTGAGTGTGTGCACCCTCACGCTGGGTGGAAGCATTCCTCCTGATTAGAGCTAGAGTCTCAAAGTGCCAAAGACAGACAGACATACACACACATCCCTTTTTCATCAGTTGGAAAGGGCCAAGGCAGCAGTGGTGCGAGACACTCTAGGGGTGCAATAGGGACGCTGCCTCTCTCGGCTTGACACTGGGCACAGTACCTCGGCACCACTGCCATGTTCCATCTGGGAGATTTAGTTCCTACACAACCTGACTTCCTCTACTTACATGCCCACCTTTATCTAACAACAGCAGGTGATTGAAAGCTTGCGCTGCCACCCCCCCTTTTTTTTTTACAGTGCAATAACCACCTCTGTAAAACTGAGTCTTGATTGTGGGCCGATGTAAATCACAGCAACTTGGCCCACACCCTTGTGTTGCTGGAGGAAGTGTTGCGTAGAATTTGAATGTACTTTGGGGGTGCCAGGGGGTTGACTGTTGCTGCTCAGACAGACAGGCGGACACACAGAGGGACAAATAGAAAGACACAGGAAGAGACTGACCGACTCAATGGCTTAGAGGGGGAGCCTTGGGGACAGCCAGCGGACAGAGAGAGACATACAGTATAAAAAAAAGGTCATTATATATATCCTACATATTTCATTTTGCTTATCTCCTCGTCTCAGTTGAATGTTTTTATTGTCTGTTCCACTGACTTTTTATTGTACATTTAAATATTACTACTCCATTACATATGTTACTTACATTTCTTTGGCAATGCGAGAAATTCTTTATTGTTCACATAAAACGTAGAGAATATAAGATCGTGTCTGGAGGGTTATAACAGGTAGGAGGGCTGCTCAAATATGGCGGAGGGAGGGAATAAGCCCAGGATAGACAGACTGCCAACTGAGACAGCATGGTAATGTTGGGATGAACAGACTGAGAGATGGAGGGGGTTAGACAGAGAAACCAGACAAGACAGCAGCTCTCTGGACTGAATGAGAATCTTGGATAAGAGGCGCATCAACTAAATGGCAAGAGAGTGGGAGTTCTGCGTGTGCTCTGATTCTACTTGGCCTTTAACTTGAATACAAATGTTTGATTTTCATTGGTAATGCTTGCATTACATTTACTGTAGACAAGGAGATTGCTATTACCCGCAATAATAGTGCAGCCACTTGTGAGAGCAGTAGTATGTAAGACAGCTTACAAGGACTTTGTAGTTTGTGCAGTGTACTCGACCATCCTTCAGTGAGGAGTGAAGTTAAGTCTTTTTCTCACAGAGGTAACAGGGGGGGAATTACAGAGGGCTGTCTCTGAACACTGGCTTTAATGTGTTGGCCCATGGCACTTCAAAACAGACACATTCACCAGAACAATGAAAATCTTCTGGATCATGTTTAGGGATTGATGGCCAACTTTGTCACACATGCATTAGTTACAGTGCTGTGGCAGAGATTCTGCTGGGACCGTATTGTGCTTCTACGGCGATGCTCTGTAAATAGCATTAGTTGCGCTCAGTAAAGAATAGACTTGTCACATTTTCAGTGAGGCTAGTCTTGCACAACAGCTTGAAGACCAAGCCACTGTGTGCACATGCAAAGACTTGCCAGACAAAGGGATCGGCACTTGACAGCAATTTTGAACGGACTTAGGGCTACACACACTGACGCATGTGGGCTTGCTTGAGGGAAGACAAACATACACGTGTGCACGTATACACGCAGTCAAGAAGAAAACTGAAGGTTTGGCTTCGGTTGCAACAGCTCGCCCTGGGCTTGAATGAAGAAACACCTGTGTGTCAAAGTGGTGCCATGGCAACGCTTCCCGTTCTGTGATCAAGGCCAGTGTGAGGCTTCTCTGTGAAAGAAGAGTCCACTGGCAAAGAGGAAGGAGCTTCACTACAAACCCTTAAACATCTGGAAAGAAGCCTGGCCAGTCGGCCTCAGCTGGGTTTAAAACCCAACTCAGGACCCACAGCAAAGCTGGCATTAATTGTGCCAACATTCAAGACAATTAAGTGAAAGGATATGGCGTGACATCTCAGTTTTCCTGCTAAGTAGGAGGTCCATATGCCCTAAACATGGGCTAAGGTCCCAAACCACTTCGCTCCAGCATATAATCTTCTTCACCAAATATACACAAAACGTGCAAAAATCTAATATGTCCAACAAACAGAGTAGAAATCAAGGGCTTAACCTTGATACCAAAAATCATGCTTGCATCATCTGCCCTACTGTGGCAAAAGAAGACGAGGGCGGGGCGATATCAAGGGTTTGATTCAAATTCAGAGACTTAAGCCGTTTCTGTTGCAGCACAAGAATCGTCTCTCATTCTAATCTCGGCAGAGATCCACCCTGAGCCAGGAATATCCCAAGATAAATATGGAAAGTGAACAATGTGATTGCTGAGCAGCAACTTCCCATTTTCTACACCTCTCGCCTCTAATCCTCTACAGCAGCACTCCTGAACTGCCGCTCCTCATCTAAATCTGCTGGCAGACCTGGTGAACAGTCTGATATTACACTGCTGCTCCACTTCCCCTCTGTCATTATCGCCACAAATACAGCTGCTGTGGCCACACCTTAACAAGAGTCTCTCACCACTGCCTGTGCCCTTGTAACAACAGTTTCTTCAGTCACTACGTGAGATATTAAAATGACTCAACACAAGCTTGGTTATCTAGACAGCTACTAGATCCGATCTGACTCGGAAGCCAAACACTCTACTCAACATCTGAATGTTGATGCTTAGGAACAGAAGACCTCACGTTCACTCTCTCACACTCGAACATTTGATCAAAGACAACATTATTTTACAGACTGCAATGTGACAGGGGTGCTTGATGATTGCATTTACAATTAGAAACAAAAATAAATCAAACATAAAAACCAAGTGATCAGAAAACAGAAAAAACTCTAGAAAAAAAAAAAAAAACATGCACCATCTTTGTTCACCATGGAAAATACCTTCATCTTCATCACCGTCGTTATCCGATAAATCCTCACCCTGCTTTTTTGCATGGGCCCCTGTTATTGAAGCAGGGAGAGACATAGAGAGGCACAGGGAAATTCAAAATAGCATGTTTGGAAACACACAGATGGGAAAAGAAGAAATTCAGTAGCAAGCAGTGTTGGAAACCACATGTGAATAATAACAATGTTAATTTAAATACACAATTCCATCAGAAAATGTGTCAAGGGCATTTCGTGTTAACACTCACTCATACAATAAGAGAAAAATAAACATTTTTTAATAGTATACAAATAAAAAAAAGACTACACTAGGAAAAAAAATCAATACACCTTACAGAAGGTAACTTAAACAAACCTCCACTGTTATAATAGCTTATTGAGCAGAGTCATACACCACGGGCAGTTTCAGATTTTTGTTCTTAGATTTTTCAGGAGAGCCCTCTGATTCCAATCCTATAAGTTTAGGTAAAAGCACTATTAGCTTAAAGGTCCAATATGTAATATTTGTACTGTAATAAATCCAAAAATGACACCAATGCCTCATCAGATATTAAGGAAACATGTTAAACTGAAATACTATCTTTTCTGACAACAATGTTAATGTCAGTATTTTTTCTTTTTGAAATTTACATTCCGTGACGGAATTTATGTTTATGTTTTGATCTGTGTGTTGTTATCAACGGCCCAGTTTGACAGGCAGGCCGGGTTGCCAGATATACCTGTAAAAATGTAAACCCAGCGCGCTACAGCTGTAACGGTAGTACAGCCATGAAAGCAGCAAACAAACTAACAGGATCAACGGAGATAGATTCTACATGACATTAAAAAAGAAAACAGCATGTTTCTAACAGTTGCGTGACCAGAGATGTAACAACCCCCTGGTAAATATTGGAGATGTATTTGAAAGATGGAGACAGCTTGGATCCCAAAAGGACGCAGAGTTGGCTTATTTTCTCCTGAACAGGTAAGCATTAGCTTCAGGCTAATTTATCACAGCTACTAGGGATGGGCATTTTTTTGTCATTTCAACATTTGTGTACTCACATTGAACTATATAGCTAGAGTACCCGAGTTGGTTATTCGCAAAAACAATTGAGACAGCCAGTAAAGTGATCCCGACTGGTCCTGGCTAACGCCGCCATGCTAACCCTGCTAACGTTACCGGGAGGACCAGGCATGCGGCCCATGGCTGTTTACAACGTGTAGTTCAGCAGCTGGAGCCGACAACGGTGAGTTATTTTCAGCCACGAGAGGGGGGCTGTAAATTGGAAAGAGAGGACTGTGAGTTTGCGGTGTGTTTAGCGATTGTTGCTGTAATTCTAAGCCAATGAAGTGTGTTCCGTCGGCAAGGTAGTGGTATTTTTAGCGTTTCGTATTGTAATTCTAAGCCGAGGAAGTGTGCCTGACTGGCGTGTGGAGAGGACAGTGAGGTTGTTGTGTTTTTAGCGGTTCATACTGTAATTTTCAAGCTGAAAAAGTGTGTCTGTCAGTTGGTTACAGAGCTCTGCGTGAGCACGGGCTTTTATGACTGTCAATATAGCCAGCATCTACCGTTAGCTACTCCGCTGTGCTGTGGAGTAATGTCTGGCTATGTGAGAAAAGCGTCTAGCAACATTGTTGTGAATGCTGCGGTCCCAGCCTGTCAACCTCCGTGAACCCTCGAGTCTGAGCAGGAGGGGGCGGGGGAGACGACTCTCCAGTATTTTGAATTGGTAGTGCAGTAACTATTTTAACCGCTAGCTGCCAGTATTACATACAATATTACATATTGCACCTTTAAAGGATTGTTGCAAAAATGAACAACCACAACATAGAACTCTGATTGGTTTTAATTGGATTTTGGAAATGGCTTTATGAGCAGAGCTTTGGTGTGTTTAAACAAGACTTTAGTGACTTTCTATTGCTTCTATTCTCTCTGGAATATGCGCTTAACATCGGTTTCTAATTTTGGCATCCAGTTTAGGAGGCCGTAAACAAGGCAAATTAAATATAATAACTTCCCTGGAGCTGGTAGAGATTTGAATAAATCACAAGATCGTGTGTATCATGTATACTCAGTGATGTGTGCTTCAGCTCATCGTTTTGCCCTAAACAGTAGGTAATATGCTGTTGTCCTTGTGCGCCATGTTAGTAGGAAAATCAAGCCCCCTAGGGTGCCTGCACACCATGTACAAATGTGAACAAGGCCTATCATAACCTACTGGTTGGTTTGATGTCAATGTATAATAATTTTTAACGCCCACTAGTAGCAGGGCCTCAGGATATCAATGCTGGTTAGTCAGTGGGTCAGTCCCATCAGTCCATCCATTCAACAATCCATCATCTTCTGATAATAATTCTTTTTTAAAAGGTATTTTTGGAGAATTTTACAATTTTGGTGATACCCTGACCTTTCATCTCTTAACAGTGTCAGTTCAGATTTTTCTCCTGAGCAATTCTTGACACAGTAAATTCAAATGTTTTCGTGACCTTGGACTTTTCCTGTGGTGCCATCACTCGGCCACTATGAATACAAATTTCGACTATGAATACAAATTTCGACAGCTTCACAGTCCCTCCCCCCTTTCCGCTAAAGCCCAAAACGGTCTCCTAAGCCCCTCCCCCCACAAGGGAGAATGTGTGCGCATGAGCAGTGATTGACACGCAGTTAGACACCCCCCTGGTCCTGATTGGTGCATCTGAACAGGGAGCTGTGGATTTTTGAAAATGGCACTACAGGCTGTAGGTGGTGCCGGAGGAGCCAGATTTTTTTTTTAATTACCTGCTTGATGTAGTTCTACTCAAACATAGGGTCAGTTTGAGCAAATATGACAGAAAGTTAGTTTTATAAGGCTTAACTACTGCCTCTTTAAGATCAAAATCTAATGGGCTGACTGTCATGGAATTTACTAAAGCTTTCACGATTTCCATAAAATGTCTAGCGTCCCCACAGTGTTGAAAGTAACATCAGCTGTTCCAACATCATGTGGATGTTAAGCCGTCATCTACTTACTACATTAATCATGAGACGAGATGCGTCAGGTTCTGGTTGCCTCCATGGCTAAACAATTTCCTGGGAGAAACCCTGTACTACTTTAGTCATCACAAGATATTTCCTCTTTTGCCACCCTTAGATCAAATTAAACTTTTTCTTCAAGGCAATAGTCTGCGTACCATTACATTTGCTGTGGATATTCATGGTCCCTGGAGGGTGATCCACAAACAAGTGTTCGGTGAAATAAAAGAAATAAGTCACATGACGCACTCAGGCCCAAATACTTTTTCAATGATCACAATGTCAACCGTTACATTTAATATTTCCTTATAAAATATTTAAAATAATATTTTTGTCATTCATAAGGGCAAGCCTGTCAGTCAGGGCGAGTCAGAAGCGATATAAACCTGTTTGACATAGGCGCTAGTTAAACAGCTTTTTTCTTTTTTTAAATGCACCGCCATGTTTGAACACCTCATCCATTGTTAATGTGATAGATGCAATATATTGCATAATGTAACAGGCTATGTGTCTTGACATTTACTGAGTACATTCAAGCTCTAAAAGTGGAGGAGCTTTTTAAATTAGTTGATTCCACAGTCTGCATGGTGACCTTGTTCAGTCTAATAATTTGTAGAATTATACAGTTTATATTGGCTGCTATATGAGCTTTAGACAGGCAAACATAATCATATGACTAGTACAACTTCTTCTGTTTCATCCTGTCTGGCAGTATCAGGTTCTTGGACTGATATTACTATACAACCAGTTGTGGAAGTTGTTACGGAAGGTTGTGCTTTTGTATAAGCCTTTGCAAAGGGTAATGTGAGAGCCGCATCCTCTTCAGTCATTTGTTAATGTAATCAAAATGTATAAGCCATTAACAACATACAGTATAAAAGGCTTTTTGTGCACGTGTTCCCTTTACTTAATAGCAATCAAGCCAAATGATAGAAAATGGTAGAAAACCCATCATGTGGATAATGTTCAATTGGTCAGAATTTTGTAGCACATCCACTTTAATAATTCAATTCCAAAACAACCCTGCTTAATAGAACGCAAGGGGCTACATTGATGGGGATGTGTTGTTTCCATAAAATACCATCATTTATCAGTTCAATTCATTATCAGACGTCAAATTGCAGCGGTTCACTATGAGACTGGATGTTACAACTATGGAATGTTCGTTGCAACAATTGCCAGAGAATGAGCAGAAATATTCGTGTTACAAAGTAATAAGTACTACCTAGAATGTGCGCTTGCACATATTTGATTGGCCAACGCAGTGCCGTGTCGTTGCAGCAAAAGTGGAGCCAGACTCCACTTTTTCAGACGCTGTATACTTCTGAAGCCCTCTGTGCTGCCAGCAGAGTGATCTCAATTGAAGTGAAAAAGGGGCATGCGTTGTTTCAAGTGCTAGTCAGTCTAAAAATGGCCTTAGTATCAGAGTTTGTCAGGTATGGCAATTTAAAGCTGAACAAATTTCATAGCAGCACCAGGTCAGTGAGGAGCATCTTCCTTGTGTAGGAAGTGACTCTCATTAAGCTCTCAAATGTCATGTCTCTCTCGGAGCCTACAAAAATGTTTCAAACGAAGATGCTTCACCTGCTGAAACAGGCTTTTTTATGGCTTGTTAGTGATTGCTGTTAATCCAGCATTCACTGAGCCGTTGACATGGTAAAACAGTGATGTTATTGAGTGATAATGCTTCAGACAGGCATAGATTGGATGGCAGGTGTCGACAGGGAAGCTCTGTCACTTTGAATTGTGTTGTCTGTGAGCCTGTGTGTGTCAAATGCTGGATCTATAATAGGAGCTGCAAACGTGACATCTGCAGTGACTCAGCAAGCCTATATTTGACCTTGCTTTTTTATGTGATGCCGCAGCGAAAGAGAGTGACATTGAAATAAAACTACGACTTTCTTTGCATGGACGGCCTTCAGGAGTCAACATTTGCATCTCTTTAGAACAGGCGGCATCTCTAATAACAGCTTTTATTCATGTTCCTTGACAAGTAAAATAGAAACCTGTCGCATTTATCAAATCAGGTTCAAAGATGTTTAATGGGCTTACTTGTTACATAAAGGCTTTTGGAATGTAACATTTGAGCAGGATGGAATTGCAAACAAAAGACTTAGTAGTTGGCTGTGGAGTTTTACATAAATAAATCCAAGCATGCACACAAACTCACACACATACATACAGATGTAGAGTGCTCTCAGCCTCTAGAGACTACTTGAATGAATCCAGAATTCACTCAATACATCGTGGAAGGGCTAAATGTTAACTGCCTTGCCTTTGCTGGAAAAAGGTTCGCTGACAATAGATGGGCCTTAGAGTTAAATATCAGAAAGGTCAGGATGTGGAAAGGGACTTAGTGAAATGTGAAATGTTGCAGCCTTGACAATTTAGAGCAGTTATATTCAGTCTCTAATCCTCAGGTGGCCATATTTCTCTTTCAGAGTGCCCAGATCCGTCTCTCCCCCTGTCTCTCTGCTCTCTGTGTGTCTCTCTCTCTCTCAATCCTTCTCCCAGTGTAGAGGTTAAGGAACAGCTTGGGAGGGACACATAAGAGAGAATGATGGAGAATGCAGCTAAAAGGTTAAGGAGGCTGTAATCCTGCAGTAAAGGACAGCCAAAACTCACACTGCGCTTCAGCTGTTCCCAAAATAAAATTAAAAAAACAACAAGCCAAGTTGTCTTTCTTCCTGTCTACAGCTCGATAATGGAAAGAGACACGTTTAACAGAGACCACAGGCTTCGGAGTATAGTGGCAGCCTCGCACACTGGGGTCTCTTACATCTGTTCTGGACACCTAATGAACCATTTATTCCCTATATTAGCAAAAAAGACGACGCTGCACAAATACCTTAAAAAAACAATCAGACTTTCCAGGGTTCAGACTTCTTAATCTTCTGAAAGACACAACAGTTATTTAAGTAACTGCTGCACCACAGCTGAATGCATTATTACTGATTTTAGATTGATTCAAAGCCTTTGAAAGTTGGAACAATGCTAAGGTATGTAGCCTTCAACAGTTGTTGGCAGTAGCACACCAAGAAATGTACTCAAATCATAGAGCACCTTTAACCTCCATGCCAAATACTAATGCCACAATCCCAAAGATATTCAATATATTAGCCTGAATTGCAAGAAAATGTATATAAAATGATGCATTTCATAGTACAGCCATAAAAACCCTTGACTGTATAAAAATGTGGACGTAGTCTTTGTGAGGTCACCCATAGGTTTCTGAAGAGCCAAATTGAAGCTCAAAGTGGGTGGCTACCAGTGGCTCTGGACGTTGCCATCTTGGCAGTGCCTGATGTTGGCTAATAGGCAAAGAAGTGGGGCGTGGATGGAGCTGAGGTGGGCCGAATCAAGCCTACAGTCTCCTGTGATGGCACCCACCTGTCACTTAAAGCGGCACATCCTTAATTATGGAGAACTTTAAGCCTTAATATAACTTTAATGGGTGAGTTATAAAACAATTCAACCCCCGTACAGTTGTCCTGAAGGGTGAACTAAGCTATAGAAAACAAAACCATCTTTGTGGCCAGGCTGTAAAACATGTTGATTTCTGCTGTAAAGTTTTTTACTAGCATGTCCTTAGGGGATTGACTGGCTTTTGGAGACAGCCTCAAGAGACCATTCAAGGAAGTTTTTGGCACTTCTGTGTCAGCTTAATTTTTCAGCACTGGAGGTTGCTTCTTGATAAAAACACAGGTTTGAATGATTAAGTCCACTTAAAGGAGAAATTTAAAGGGTTCAAGAGCCTTGGTCTAAGCAAACAGAGATACCAGAAGCAAAAAATAAATTGTGTTTTCCTCTTTAACGGGGCTTTAAGACGCCACAGGCTGTGTCCTTCATCCCTTTTTCGTTTGGGATAAACAAAGAACAGAACAGAGATTTTGAGCCTTGGATTGACTGGGGAAGCTGGGCAGCACAGCAGCAGGAGGCTTCTGAATAGGGACTTCCTGCTTAGGTCGCGTCTTGCATCTCAAATCAGTGTGACTGGATCTGCCTCTAGCTGGTTTTACAGCCTTCACTCGCTGGGGTCATCAACTGTCCTAGATAGATGACCACAGAAGATCATGGAAGTAAAAGTAAACAAAAGCTGACATCTACTCTGTTTTCAAATCACACAAGCCAAATATTTGTTCCTGTCTTCTTGGAAAGTCTTTGTGCTGTCTGGTTGGCGTACAGATTTCCTCGGCAGCACTCAGGGAGCAGTCCCTCCTTCCCCGAGGCAGGGTTGAGTTGGCCAACCAACGGGATTACCATGGCGTGTTACTGTCTGTCAATGTCCCAGACGCAGTCTAACCAGGATTGGGGCTCTTTCGCGGTTTTCACAGCTCTCCAGCATCTGGAGGTCATCTGGTAAGAGGAAAAAATGAATCTACAGGTTTGGCTCCTGATTGGGCTTTTCAGTACTGGCACCGGGCTGCGTAACACATGGCAGCCTGCTGCCTGTGAGGGCTGCATAAGAATGATAGTTGAGTGGTCCAAATCAAGCCAAAATGTACAACAGATTTCACTGCACTTATCTCAAATGACTCAAGATGAGGGAGGAATTTAGGAGTCAGGAAGGTTGATCTCAGAGTGTCTCTCAGAATCTGTGTTATTCTGAGAGACCATTGTAAAGGACTCTGAGGACATTTTTTACAAGTGGGTTACAATCGGTGAAAGTAAAACCCCTGTAAAAAATAATGTGCATATTGTATAAACAGCTTGCAGCACACCTTATCACCAGAACTCTGCCTCAATGAGGTTCTCATCAAAAGGATGATTTTACAGATCTCTATTAAAGTTTGACAATCAATTTAACAATATACACCTCTTTTAAAGATAAAGGTTGACCTCATCAGGGTTTGTCCTCGCAAAATTGACTCATCTCAAGCCAATCTAGCACTCTGAGGCTGAATAGTGCTTAGCTGTGTCCCTGCACACCATTACCCCTCTCTTCACTCCATTCACTCTGAGTCAGAGAAGAGAAAATGACCGAGTGCTATAACCAAGGCGCCGATATCTGCTGCTCTGTCTGTGCCCTGTGTGCACACTGCTAGGCCACTTTAAAGAGAGCAGTGGGCTACGGTGCTGATCTTGCACAATAGACTACCTGCTCGGACATCTTGGACAAGTGCTGCACTACTCTAGTAATAGAAGGGACGGTCTCTAAATTGCATTTTAGTCAGTGTAAACATCAATTTGTTTCTGAACAAAGACCAATGCTCTGTTGATTTTGCACAGCCAAAATTAGCCGCACAACAACCTAGCTCTGAATAACAATCATTCTGAAAACAGGAGCATGTGCTATTAGTTTGTCTTGAGCCTTCCATTCCTGATCTTTTGTCAGGGCACTACTGTTCAGTTAAAGGGCCTTTCTCCACTTTAATGGAGGAAAATCAGCCACATATATCACATATCACACACACATATCAGCGCATTAACATTCCTGTTAATTTCCTTGCACATTGCAGTATGAGCGTAATGGCATTTATAGGGCATACTTTCTCAATAATTCTCAATCTCTTGTAAGATGAGAATTATTTCTTGAAAACAGAATTATACTGCTCTAACTCACTTAAGATTGTGTTCAAGATTTACACAAGCTATACACTGTACAAAGCATCACATACCAGCCTCTTGTAATAAATCAGAAGAATCTTGAACCACCAATACCCACTAACATCTGGCTTTTGTCTTTAGTGGGAAAGGTTACAATTTGCATTAATTTCCAGGACAAATGACTCTGCAGTAGGCACAGGTATTTATTGGCTCCGGATCCAATCGGCAGTGATGGAAATATGACACCTAGATGGACACGCTAATTCTTTTCCAGCACGATGCTATGACACCCGCCACCTCCATTTGTAACTTCTGTCATCTCGACCACAAATTCCGTCTGTCTCGACCCAAGCAGCGCTCAGACATCTTTCCAAAATAGTCTGGACGGAGTTTGAAAGAGAGACTTTTACTGTTTAGGGACTGTTCGTTATTTATTACAGGGGCCACTGGAGGAGTTTTGTGACCTTCAGTCAAAATAGACATGACCCTTCCCTCGCCAGTAATAATTTTTCTATGACCCTCCAAAACAATTTGGAAAAAAGCCATGACCCTCCCCCAACAATTTATCAATAGCTTCTGCACTGGTTTGCGCTTGGCAAAGATATACAGATTACCATTGTGTTTTTTACAGCAATGACCTACGTGATTAAACCTCTGCATTCTCATCTGACGCATCCCACTCCTCTGTTATGGTGTGGTGGCCATTTCAGTAGATTTGTAGAACGTTGTTGTGGAAACACAATAAGCATGGAAACTAAATGCCCACTTCCTGCATTACTGCATTATTTCAAATACTAAGTTACTCCTCTAGTAAACTAGTATTCACATGAAATAAAACAATAAAACATTGAGACAATTCAGCAAAGCACTCTGCTTAACATTCAACACACAAACTGGTTGCTATGGACTCGTCACTAGGCTTCCTCCACTTCGCCGTTTAAACAAAGTGGAATAAACGTAAGTCCAAAACTACACAAAACCTGCAATCAATTAGTAAGCTGACATCAAATGTGGCATTTAGGAAACCTTTATTGCAACCTTGGCACGGTAAGATGTCCAGACTAGCAACATTAATTTTCGTTTTTTAGGTCAGCCAGGAAATGTTTATTTTTTTTTACTAAAGCAGTATATGAAATCAGATTTATTACCTACCACCATTTAGTTGTTTTGTGTTATTTAGCTAAGATATTTATAAAATATCTGGTCATGCCAGGTGTAATTATTCCACTAATTCCACTAAAAACATTTGGATGACCCTCCCCTCAACAAAGAATAAAAAGACATGACCCTCCCCTATTTTCCTCTGGTGGTCCATTCCATAAATACCGAACGGTTCCTTACTAACCCTGTTTTAAGACGCATTCATGACATTGAACATGATACACTAGAAAACAGACAGGCATACTCGTCTACTGGCAATGGGAGAGGAGTCTATCGCCTATTTTTAGCTGGTGCACACTACACGTTTAAAAAACCTGCATATACACCCTAATTTTGATGGAAAAAGGGTAGAACTCAGATCACATGTGATGCATTTTAAAAAGTTTGTGGGTGACGTATATTTCTCACTTGATAAGCATCACAGGTGTATAAGCAACAAAGGTGCTTCATGCTAGGTAAGAGGACCATTTACTTTGCTCCTGTCACAACTGCACACTGTTGCTTGGCAACAATTACACAACCATTTCATCAAGAGTAAAATGCCATACTTCTTTTTAAAATGAATCACTCTTTCCTCCAGAGGAAGCACATTCATAGAGATACAGATTGTAAAGTTGGTAGTGTTCTTAGGTGTCATTAGTTCTGAATATGCACGGTGTGTAGGACTCAACTGCATTATACAGGTCTCAAATGAAAGCACTGCAAAACTTGAAAACGAAAACATACACCCCTATTATTATTATTACCAATTTTTATGGTAGAGATTTAACCATTGAAATGACACTAATTAAAATATTTAATGAGGAAAGTGATTAACTGTTTCCCACTCAACACAAAACCAAAGTACGCTTCAGAGCTTGCTTTCTACATTGCCTAAGACGGATAAATTATGCTTTGTTTGCATTGCTAATTCAACATAAGCCAAGATTAGTAGAAGCAGTTTAAAAAACAGAAAATTACAACCTTTGCATAGTAACAGAGGAACTCTGCAACAATCATCTTTCTGCACAATAATGTGTCACAAAACCAACACATGAAATGATGATTATGATAAACCATTTTCTTATTACCAAATATGGGGAAGATAATTGAAAAATTCCAAGTGGAAAGGGAATATTAAAGAGATATTTCTGTGTATATTCCACAACTGGGACTAATTCAGAAGCAGAAGTGCCTGAAGGGCCAGTCTGTCTCTAACAAAATTGGTTTTAGCAAAGCAGAATGTACGAGCACAGAGAGTGAGGCCAATAGCTGCCTCTTGCCTCCATGGAAATCAGCAGCAGAGGTTTCCTAGCTGAAACTGGATCTTGACTGTGGAGTGAAATATGCTCATGATCACAGTCTTAAGGCTACTCGTAAGGTCCTCTAGTGCCTTCAGGCAGGCTTAGAAAATGAGCCCTCTGTTGTTACCAACAGTGAGATTTTAGCCGTTGCTAATAAAATTGGACTGCGTTTCCCCGTGGCTGTGTGTTTGTGCACTTGCCACATGGATGGATGAAAGCTGTCATGCCAATAAAACACCCCACCACTATTTGAACAATTGTGAATCATAAATTTAAGAGAGAGGTGGCCCTCCACTTTTTAGTATAAATTTAATCAACGGCTGAGGCTCTGACGCTTTCAGGTGTCATGTTTGACAAATACCTCCAATAAGCTGGTGTCTTAAGTGCTGTCAGAGCCGTCTGAAACATGACTAAAGTTCTTTGCATACCAAGTCAAATTTTATCATCTAGTATTTCAAAGCAGCACTCGTGCCTCTGATTTAATCTACAGTTGTATTTAAATTGAAGAGTATTACACTTGAACATGAACAATTCATACAATCATGTAAAAAAAAAAAAGAAACTTATATATATATATATATATATATATATATATATATATATATATATATATATATATTATAAGTTATTCTTGGACATCATGAACACTTGCTTGCCAAAGCGTCATTATTTATTCATTTAGGGACCTGCATTTTCACTACTTTCTCATAGTAAAACCACACTTCAGCACACACACACACACACACACACACACACACACACACACACACACACACACACCCACACACACACACCACAACAAAACCACTCACTCATCTCTCACACTCATGTCAAGGTTGATCTGAGTCACAAGTCCCACGTTCATCCCAATTATCACTTTGATTTGGGAGTTGATAGGTGGTGATATTGGCGGCTTGGGAAGGATGCACCCATCCCTCTCCTCTCTCTTTCACTCTTTCAATTCCTCTTTCGTTCCGTGTTGGCTTTCTTTCTTTCTTTTTCTTGTTTTTACATACCTCCTTTTCTACACATTTTCTTGTTGGGTTTCCTGGCACATTCCTTGGATATTCTTTTGACTGTAAAATGAATGGAAAAACTACAAAATAACAGAGAGCTCTGGGAAAAGATTGCACGTGACATGCAACAACTCAGACTGAGTCAGATCCCCATCTTCACCCTCTTTCCCTCCACCTCCTCCTCCCCCCTTCCCGGTTATCATCATCATCATCAACAACAAGAACAACAGAGGACCTGTTGAGAAAGTAACTGGGGTGTCGCTGCAGAAATATTCCAAAATGGTGGAATGAATTTGCTGCATTCTGGGACACAGGAAGCCCATATTCACATGCAGTTCTATTTAAGACCCATTACAGCCACACAGCAGGCAGATAGGCTAGATTTTCTGAAGTTTTGCAGTTCACATTGTAATCTGAAAAGTGAAAGTATTATTTGACATTGCCCATTTGATTAGCAGAGCACTTAACATTTCAAGCCCATTAATTGTCCTGTGTGGGTCTCCTTCAAGTGGTGAAATAATGGGGGCTATTTAAAAGTCAACATCTAGAAATCTAAAACTTGTGAGACTTTTAGTCATGGTGGAGCCCAATCTATGTTTACCTTTTGCACAGAACCTGCTCTTGCTTTTAGCTTTGTGCAAGGACAAACAGGATAAAGCAAGGAGAGTAAAGGGTCTTACATAGGTCAGGCTGATGCCACAGGCCTCTCATGTACCAGACCGAATATTTCACCAACCCTACTGTAGCAGATCATTCACTTATGAGGCAGGCTACTAACTAATGGCTAATATCCCCAGAACAGTCAAGACAGTGAAGGTAAGAAGGTGCACCAGGTATTTCCAATCTGCTTCTTGTATGATTAGATTTTTCTTTTTTTTTTCTTATTCATATCAATAAGTCATTTAGTCATCAAAAGAGGAACCTCTAACAGTGGCATGGAAGGGGAGAGTTGATGAAAAGACTAAATGAAAGATCAAGTCAAGATGGGAGGTTGAGATGATGGACACAGACACAGCATGCGCCAGACAACAGGTCATGCTCCGCGCAAAGTACAGAGGTGACACAACATTTGAGAGGAAAGACAGAGCGGGAAGGAGGCAGAGACAGAATAGTAGGAGGAAAGGTTTGGTTTCATCCTGTTTACTCGACGCACTCACCATCCTCAGTTGGAACATAGATGTTTAGATAAAGACAATCCTCGTGTTGATCCTGTATGTATGTAGTAACTATATCCAGGTTGAAGGTGAACCATATAGGCATCATGATCTCTGGCACAGCGTTGTGAATATTTTGGGGGCAGACAGGAGCAAAGTGAGTGGCGTTCTTGATCCCTGACCAGGAGGAAGGAGGCTCAGGGGGCATGAAGCGTTTTTCTCCAACTGGGGAGGCGGCATACGGAACCCCCAGATACTGGTCCACCGGCCCCAGAATCTCACTAGGCAGGGGCACCCTCACCCCTCGGAGTTTCCCATACTGCGTGTTCACAGTGGGGTGGTAGTTCTGACCTCTCACGGCCACGAAGCACCAACAAAAACTGACCACCCACAAGGAGACGTTGAAATTGAAAGTGCAACTGTGGGCACCGTGCGAGTTCTGCGAGGGGAGACGACTTCTCCTTGGAGAAAACCACATGGTCCTTGTGAGCGAGTGCAAATGCAAGTGACCAACATACAAGCCGGGGAACCCCCCACAGCAAAAACTTCCCACTCAGCCCTGCAGTCCAGCCACCTGAGGGACAGTCATCAGCTGTGATACTGGAGCCCGCCGGCTTACAGACGAGGAGAAACAGTCACAGTTGCGCAGCTCCTCTCCGCAGCGAGGTCCTTATTCACCGTCCTCTCTCCGTTTGTCAGATCTTCTATCCCGTACTGCAAGGGAAGACGACAGGAAAATTAATGACATTTCCTTGACAGCCCACCAGTTTGCTCTCATTTTTAGTCAAGTCATTTTTATTGACTTGTGGAGTCCCTTTCTGGTATGACATAAAACAGATCACATAAAGATGACAGAGCTCTCAGTGCTATCATCAATCCACATAATCAAGAACCTGCCTTTGACTTGGATATTACAATTAACTGCTGGGCAACTTTTCAAGATGTGCCTAATAATGCTAATATAACAAGTGAAATGCGAAAGGTATCAACTGTCAGTAGATAATTATTCTCTACTTCAAAGGCCAACGTTTCCATTAATAGTTAAATGATAGGTTAAATGCCAGGTGCCCACATAAACACTGATGCAGTTTTTGCTTGTTGTCACAATTCATACTGATTAAAAGATCCCCTCATATGCTTCAAATGGAAGTGATGGGGCACAAAATCCACAGTCCTTGGGCTGTGAAAAAAACACTTGTATATGTTTATCTAAAGCTAATATGAGGCTTTTGCAGTCTGATTGAGTCCAATCAAGTGGGTATGGTCAAAAGTTACAGTCTTTTTAGTTTCACTTTTAATAGACAGTGGTTCATTGTTATGCTGCAGTGGAAGTGAAGGATTGTAACAAAAAGAGGGATTTTTGTACTAAAAGGCTGACTTTGGAAGATACCCCCTTGATTTGACTAATTGCGAGTGCAGAACCTTCATATCAGCTTCAGGTAAACTTTGAAATGTATATGCAGAGAAAGGATCTGTGGATTTGTCCCCCCATTATTTCAATTGAAAACCTAAAACCCAACAGTAGTCATACACAGGCACATAATATAAAAAATGTCATGCATGGTAACTCCCTTCGGAACAGACATGAAGAAGGTTAGAATTTAAATTTCATCTTCCTTGAAAAGTGATCTCTTTTCAGGATGTAGCTACAGGCAGTACAGGTACCTCCAGTGACAGCGCTGTAAATGCTAATCAACAGTCCCATAGTGATCCAAGGGTGCCAGTGACAACAACTTCTCACACTGCCTGATCAATTTTCAATTTCTGTGGCTTAGGGTCCCCTACTGCCTTGTGCGCCTACTTCAGTATTCGCTCTAATAACAATGGAGAAGAAAAGCCAGCATTTAGAGGAGGATATTGCATTCCAAAATGACTGTGTAAATGATTTATAATGTATCAGCAGCCACCGGAGGGCCACTAACCACTGAGAAAAAGCAATCCTGACGTTCCTGGAGGTGCTGTTATCGCTAGGCAGCTTTCCCATTTGCTGCAGACGTGTATCAACGGGAAGCTTGCCGGTGGTAGTAGTACATGGAAACCCTCACATACACTACATCTTGTAAATACTGAGCTCTCTTTCACTCATACTTGTGCAAATGAAATGTGTGTGGTGGACAATTCTGCTTTGAGACTCCAGCACAGTGAGCACCTGCTAAATGATAATACATGAAAAGCCATCCATATCCAATCTAGGGACTAAAAGCCATGTATTGCTGTGCGCCAAGGGCTGGCAAAGGCTTCGAAATGCCGAAAAGTCACACTGACAAGTCCCTCCCTGCTCACTAGGATCCCTGTAGTATGAGCCGAAAAACCTAGCAGATGTTAATGCCGTCGTAGTTCAAAGACTATATGAACTATATTGTTAAAAGTTCATTCCTGTTTAGTTTTTATACAAGACAAGACCATAGCATCGACCAGTGCTACATACAGTACCACAACATTAATAACCCAAGCTAGAGTGAAACCTAGATGGACCTTTATAATAATACACACAGCTCAACAAGAAAACACCTACAAACACCACATACAGTTGCCGGTTTATTAACTACACCTAGCTAAACCTAATTCTGTTTAATATAGGCTAACAGCCATGCATTAAATGTTTTAGAGAGGTATTGATTAAACTTTATGGTCATTTTAGAGGCTGTAGTTTGTTGTGCTGTTGAATTATTTTACGTTATACTGAGAAGTAGTTCTAATATTTCGCCCACCCCATTGACATCCACTCCATTTCTATAAATAGAAATGTTGTCCAACCTATTTTTGGTATATCAGTAAAACTGATAAGCCTAAAATGTTGTTATGTACAGGTACAGTATGTGGCTAATGGGGGTGGAAGCTAATGATTACAGTCTGAAAACAATCTGAATCTTAAATGAATTTACTTTTGGGGCACCCTGGTAGCTCACCTGGTTGATCATGCGCGCCATGTACCGATGCTCAGTTGCTACCGCAGCGGCCTGGTTCAATTCCAACCCGCAGCCCTTTGCTGCATGTTGACCCCCCTCTCTCTCTCCCACTTTTCTGTCTTTAGCTGTCCTAGGCAAGGCAAAAAGCCCCAATATATATATATATATATATGGCAATGGCGGCAGAAACAAAGTTAAAATACCGATGGCTATAACATAAACCTAAGGCATTGTTACATAAGCTGAGAGAGTCCTTTGTTTCTATGTTCAGTAACATTGAGGATATAGTTTAAAAATGTTTTTTAAGAGAACACAGAATGGGGGAAAACACTTCTGGAACCAGAAAATTAAAGTACCATGAAAAAGCACCTAATGATTTATGCCTACATGTCTGATCCATAGGGCTGGGTACCGATTTCAATACTTTTTAGGCACTGACCGAATTGCCTCTAAAGTATTGAGAATTGAAAAAAAAAGCCTCATCATCAATACCCAATTTACAATACCTAAGGAGTAAATCTCATCAGCGCCAGTGAGCCAATAAGCACCCAGCATGCTTCTACCAAGATCTAATCATGTTTGGGATTGGCTGTCTAACGTTACAGGTCGTGGAGGCACACAGAGACAGGGCTCACGTAGTAGGAGCTGAAAAATAAATTGAAAGATTTGTGCTGTAATATGTAATGTTATCATTTATTTTTGTTTAATAAAATTGGTATTGAAAAAAGTATAGTTTAGGAACCGGTATCAAAGTCAAGGTATTGGTATAGACATTTTTTTAACAATACCCAGCCCTACTGAACCATCTGCAAAAACTGTTTCAACGTGAATTTAAACTAATCACATTTATGATCCATTAAGAGAGTTCCACATACTGATTCACTAAACAGAGAAAGATGTCTGCCCGAAAGGAAGTTTTCAAAAGGGCTCCTTATTATTCCCCACAGATACAACATTTTGAATTTCAAGTTGAACTGAGGCCATTTATGTTTAGATCTGTGCACACAGCAGCAGAATAAGTGTGATAACACTAATTCTTGCCGAGATAAAATACATCAGGTCAAACTTTGTAATCAGGACATAGCAAGGACATAGGACAGTGTGATGGAGTGTGTGTGTTTAGAGGACACACAGCACAGAGGACTTCATCAGTCTCCCCTCCAACAGCATCTCAGAGGTCCTCTCTGCTTTGATCTCTCTACCTGCTGAAGCACTGCCAAGGGAGGAACAGAGAGAGAGAGAGAGAGAGAGAGAGAGAGAGAGAAAGACTGCATGAGTTCTCCCTCATCATCCCAGAAATATTGATCGTCTCATCACCGTGGCCTTGCAGCCCATAATAAATACAACTGGGGTGATGGAGGCGGGGGGAGGGGAGGAGGAGGAGGAAGAGGAGAGAGGGGTGCTGTGCTGAGTCTAAGGGACATTATTAGCCCTTAATGCAAGACGGCACTTCACCAGGTACAAGCCGTTAAACACCACCCTCCCCAATTCTCCGGTCCCAGATTAATAGGACATGTTGAATTCTGCCAGTCCAATCCCTATTCATCAATATTCAAAAGCACCCCAACAGTACAACATGGGAGTTGTCCCCATACAGATCCCATATTTAGAAAAAAGTATATAGACTTTATTCCTCTTTATTTTGGTCCGAGCCCACAGCCATGTACGCTTACTGTAGAAGACCCTTTGTTCTCCTACACCGGAGAGATCTCGGCATCGCAATAAAAGTCTGAGCACAGAGCCAAATGTACTCCTACGCCCCGACATCCCTTAGAGAGAGGCTGAATGGACTCCGTTAAAAAAGGAACCAATAACAGTTCTGAGTAGATAGAGTTTCTGACTCTCCCTACTCTGTTATTATAGTAGCTACACTGCAACAATGGTATTCACAAAGCTGCATTAGTCCTCTGGAACATCTAACTTTAAATGAAGTGAGCCGTCCCGACCTGAGCGAGTGTAATCACTGATTACAAATGCTTCTGGTGCTGTTACATTATAACAAAGGCTGAGAGTGCCATTATAGAAACGATAAGAGACAGGCAACGAGACAGGAAGCAGAAGACAGAAACCTATGTACCCGGGCGGTTACCTCAGCTGAACTCATTAAAATGTGAGAGGCAACGGCAAAAAACTTAATTTAGTGTCTTCACCTTCCATTTGTGCTCCAGAAAGATACCAATCTACATCAGTGCGAAGGCTCAGCTTATGATAGGATTGCTCTCTGGCCTCTGCGTGTCAATAATGTGGAAAACAAATCTATAAATTGTCTGCTTACACGTGTTTATTTCACATAAGCAAACATGGATTTCAACACAGCAAAATCAATAATGAATGTACACACATACTGCACGTCTGTAATGCACGCTCTGTATATAAGCTCCAGGGCTTGACGAACAACAGCCCACCATATTAAATCGAGGAGATTGGCATGTTTCAAAAACAACATAAAAAAAATGTCAAAACTAAACTGCGGCTTCATAAGGCTCCTGCTGGGAACCAGTACATATATTACGGTGAGGGATGAGGGCCCACTCTTCGTTTCCTTTGCTTTTTTTCGTCAGATACAGAGCCTGTGCAGTCATTATTACTTAGGAGATTTGGCATTAAATCAAGGACAAAGACGCAGCACATTCAGACTGCTAATCACCGCAGTGATGCTGACATATTTCTAAAGAGCAAAAGGGAGATGGTGAGGAATGACGGTGCTGCTGCTGTGGCCGCCTACTAAGCCATGTGTCTCCACCCCATCTCCTGGCTGCTGGATAAATGCTGCTGTGAGTATCATTACCAGCCAAACGGCCAAAGAAACATGGAGAGGTGAGCTTGGCAGGCCAAATAAAGACAGATTCCAGGTGAGTACATGTTGAGATGAACACTGTGGCTGCGGAGCAAATAAATAATGGCCATTCTGTTAACTGCTGACGGTGCTTGAAACAACTGTTTGCTCTTTGTGACTAAAATGATAGGGACAGATTTGAGCTAGAAGTAAGCTGCAAATGGATGCAGTGGGCCCATCCCGACATCTATATTGCTTCTTTTTCTCTTGACTGGGTGTGCATGCTTCTGAGTGTCTGATGCAGTTAAGGCAGTAATACGATATGTGAAACAATGTGTGGGGGTATAGGGATATTAATCAAGCAAACTGACTCAATTAGATGGAAAAGGACTGGGGAGCTTACATTTAAAAATAAAACGTATAAATAAAGAAATTTCCCCAACAGTTCATCATCCTAACTCCTATTGATCCACTGCAGAGTCCCACTAGACACTCCTACTGAAAAATACTCAAAGTAGCTAATCACTCAAGTAGTAGCCCACAGGGATTCTTTGAGAAACCGCAGGGGCAAGTATTGGGTCTGTCTCTAATCTAGTCGTATGTAAACACATCAAGGCTTTACACGTGGCATACTCATTATCCACCCTCCCACGAATGCCGTTTGCAGGGTAGGATCTGTTCTCTTGACAAAGTGTTTTGAATGCAATTTCTATCACCCTGCCAACACAGCTCCAAAGTGCTGCTAACGAATGAGCACAAGTCAAGGGATGGCCTCTGTTGTGTCTGCAGAAATAACCATACCACTGACCATAAAGAAGGAAAGTCTATGTTAAATAGGGCAATTTTGTTTATTATAGTAAACATATGGCCCTATCTTGCACCCGGCGCAGCGCAGCGCAAAGCCCGACGCAAGTGTCTTTGCTAGTTTAATTTTCCCGTCCAGCGTCCACGTCATTTACATAGCAAATGCACCTGCGTCCATCTTTGCGCCCATGGGTGTGCTGGTCTTACAGGGAGGTGTGTTCAGGTGCATTCTTGGCGTATTGCTATCTTGAGGCAGCGGGAAGTGATCGCGCCATTGACCAACAAAAACCTGGTCTAAAGTCAATAGCGCAGCATTTCATTGTTATTTTAACAGCTAATTAGTTTACCTGATGAAGGTCTGGGACCGAAACGTTGTATTTTTCTAAATAAATTATTGCTTGCATAATGGCCAGTGTGCGGGATTTTCTCTCAACAACAGCTAATTAGTAAAATGCGCCTAGGCTTATGCACTGCCCGCACACTATGCTTGTTACACACTCACACACAAGGAAGCGCAGCAGCACACAAACATGCAAAAGATTTCAAATAAAAATATTACTGTGCAAATCCGGCATCATAATAGCAATGCGCCAAGGTACAAACGCTCCTGGCTTTTAAAGGGAATGGGAGATGACACTCTGATTGGTTTACTGCATGTTACGCCCCCCCAAAAAACTATGAATTAATAAAGACACTAAGTACAAACATTTTGAACCATGTGCCCGGCGCACGGACCCTTTTTTCCGCCGTCAAACTAGCAAAAGTGGATTTGGACACGCCCTAAACACGCCTGCACCATGCGCTTCACGCCGTGTGCTTAGATCGTTAAAATAGGGCCCTTAAAGTGATAATGATACCAATAGAGTACTTCATTTGACACCAATAGAGTACTTTATTTGATACCTTTTTTTCGTACTTCATTTGATACCCTTCATGTAAATGGAAGCATTCAGTTGCGTAAAATGCCGCCACCACTCCTCCCCATCCAAATGAACACAAATAGTCTTTTTTTTAAAGATCTGGGCACAAAATGCTTAATGGTTTAAATGCAGGTATTGTTTGACTGGTTTCGATACTTTTTGGTACTAGGTTATTTCAGTACCGATACTCAGCCTAGTTCTCAGCATTAGTATAACACAAACATATACTATGAATTTTGGTGTTTTGTTTTTTTTAGCCACACTACCAGTGTAGCTATCAGAGTGGCAATGCCAGTCTGGTCAGTAAAATGTTTTAGTGAAATATCTTGAACTATTGGATGGATTGCCATGAAAGTTTGGTACTGAAATGTGTGTTCCCCACAGTATGAACTGTAATAACTTTAATGATCATGGACTTTTTATCTAGCATGATCATCAGGTCAAAATTCAGATTTGTCCAATATTTGCATGTGCTTTTATGATTTATGTCCAAATACTTGCAAAACTAATGACATTCTCATCAGCTTCAGCTGTACTTTTTAGCAAATGTTAGTTTGCTAACATGCATTAGCATGCTGAGTTATAGCATTTAACTCAAAATACAGTTTTGCCTAAAGTACAGACTCACAGAGGCACTAGGATGGCTGTAGTGACTCTTAGTCTTGTTTTCCTTTTCTGTTCTTTTTGTTTTTGACACCACTTTTACAAAATTATTGCTCATAAGAGGCTAGAGGGGAAAAAGAATAAAAGAAAAGAAAAGTAGTCCAGAATTTCTGTGGCTTCTTTGTGTTTCAGCATCATGACCGGCTAATTATCCAAAAGAGCAGTTTCATCACGTATTATCACACAAGTGTCAGTGATCAGCTGAATCAGATATTCCATGTACGCATTACTAAATGTTGTGTTTCCTAGTTGTTGGTCATATCATCCCTCATCTGCCAAGTGGCAACACATTTGATTGGACTTGGTGAGCACATGTGAAACAGGATTGAATTCCTAGAGAGGATACACTCGAGCATACCAAGGAGAATTCAGCAGATATTTCAAACAGCTCCTCTCATCTCCTCCACTGTGAGGACAGCACGTATAACATGGCAGCACTAACATCAATTTCTGGCTTACAGTTGAAAGGAGGATGGATTTTTAGCCTTCTGGGATGCATCCCTAATAAAATTCAGGCAAGTGCAAGGAACCTGAACAGCGCTGGCATGGCACTACGTATATAAAGCAAATCAAAGTTTATGACAATGACTTCAAATGTGAACTGCTGTGTATTACTCCTGCTGTACTCCTTGGTCGAAATGCTGGTTGTCATGGAGCTCCTCACCAGTTATCTAGAGTTACTGCCTGAGAAGAAAACTCGCTTAACATTTACATTGATTGATTATGGTTTGAGATTAATGAGAGTATCCCATTTGGGATTAATGGTTTATTTCCTATTTAAACTCTGTATTTAATGATTAAAGTATGTAATTTTAAGTAATGTATCTGACAATATGTAGCGGATTGAACATTGATCCAAGTGGATCAGCTGAATTGACAGCAGCAAAGAACTGACAGGGACGGGAGTGGGGGAAACATTTTTCTTAAGGCAGTTATTAACACTTAAAAAAACACAGAGTTGAACTGAGGGTTTGCTGTGAGTTAATTGAGGTCTGGCTGGTAATTACAACAGAGAGTTGATCTCTCACAATCAGGGCTCCAAGTTCATTGGCACGGCATTACAAAATCTTAGATGGATCAGCTCCTATGGCTAGTATTGACCCTTTTACTCTGGGTTAAAGAGAGCATGCAGTTGTCCTTGGCCTGAATAATCATTTGCAGAGCCGGTATCAAATGCAGATATGCAACTAAGAGTAACCCACATTGGAGGGCAATTATTTAAACAGAACAAAATAGTTCCTCTGGGCCAGAGGAATGGATCTCATGATAATGTGATTTGCATTGCCTTTGCAGCGAATAGCACAAAGTGTGTATCTAAAACTGGGATTATGTGGGTAATTTACATGCAGTAATGTGACAATTTGGTAGACATATACTGCTAGGAATTAATTATTGCAATTGTAATGTCCCTGTCATGCCCCCCCCCACACACACACACACACACAGAAACTAACACACAAACAGAAGTATCCTCATCAACCATACAACGCCAGGCCTTTGAAGAGCTGATCATCCTGAGGACAACACTTAGCTATGCACCATTTCAAAAAGCAGTGAAGCCTTGCACTGAGTGCATGTAATTCACCACTTTCATCCACTGCATTGTGAATTATGTTTCTGCAGACTAAAAGAAGATTAAAAATTCAGATCAACTTGTCCAAAAGAATGTGAATTAATTTTGTTGCTTTTTTATTTTTTTAACAATAAAATGAAAGCTGTTGGGCCTTGACTGCAAAATGTAATAGCCTCGTGCATTTGTGTGCTTATGTGTGTGTGCCAGCATGTACAGTATGTGCTGTAAGTACGCTGAGAAAATGAATCTTTCCATGGCCTATTAAGCTAAATAACAGCTTTAATTTAAGGTAAGTAGGCTGCAGTTCCCAGGGAAAAATGAAACATCAACTTTATCATTTGGTTTGAAAGGGCTCCACAGAATAATAGATATACCAAGCAGAGACATGACCCAGATGCTGCCCATAAAATTAATGAGCTAATAATGCATTAGGTGCCTTAGCATTTGCAGCAGTTACAGTAATGTGCAAACACAGAGATATTCCACATTCAGGTAAAATATGGTGTTAAACTCAATGTAAGAAGTGGAATTAATTAATTTGATCTGATCTAAAAGTATCACAGTGTGTAGCCTTTTCCCTTGAGGGATGTGCTTTAAAATGCTGCATGTACTTTTAAAACTGCCCTGAGTCGTACTTCTAAATGAGTCCTTAATTGTGATTGACGATCAAATGAGCTAAGATGGATTTTGAGAAAATATCGTGTTAATGAAGGCAGCAACACCCAACACATTATTCTGATGTTTGTTTTTCAAAGACCTCCAGTACCTGGCTTCCTTTCAGAGTATTCACAAATGCCGAAAGCACAGTGGTAGACTGATGCTATTGACATGCAAATGCATGGCAGTTGCAGAGAAGTGAGAGGTGCCAAACTGTATTGTTGTGTGACAAGCAGGATTTCTAAATACACAGCTGAAAGCCGGGATGTACACGAGTGAGTTTGACACAGCAAAACCCTCAGTGTGTATTTTCTTACATAGAAAAAAAAGGCATAATGGATTCATAAACATTATGGTGTGGGCCCTATTTACAGAGGGAGCACAGGGTTACTGCAGCCTAATGACAACAGATTAAATGAGGTCTGTCCACTGTACATGATGCCTGGAGTTTCATGGTAGCATAATTAAGTTTCAAAGCGACCCAACAGTGATGTGCTTTTAAGTAAAGGTCAACAGTAAACAGCGAAGTGAGCCACACTTGATTACTATGTATATCACAACATCAAAAAAGATGCTGCTGCACTAATGAGGGGGTGACCTTCATCTTCAGCGTAAACAAAGACCAAACAAACACATGCCGCGCCACATGGCCTCTATCAGCCATTAATAAGAGGTGTTTAAGAAATAAATAGCACTTTAATATCCAGAAGGACTATGTGGCATACATTATTTGACATTTAAGAGAAATATTTGCTGTGAAATGTAATCCGATCTTAAACACAGGATATTGTATGGCATCAGAAAGCCTGAATACAGATCTAAGAATGTTAATCAGAAATATAATAAAAATATAATCCTGACTGCTTTCATTTCAATAAGAAATAATCTAAATTTAAATAATAATATGACAATCGGAAATGTAAATGTGTTTTTGAGCATTTACTTAAGTCATCACATTACAGGCTCATTCAGAGCAACAGCCAGGTGGATTTAGAGGAGATGTGGAGGGATTAGTGAGGTGATATCAATCACCACAGTTATCCAGCAGCATCACAGCCCCTGGCTGTTTCCCCCATTGATTCCAGGCTGCAGGGCTGGAGCTAAAGGCTAGGTTGTCCCTTCAGGGAATCCTTAAGCTTTGGAAAATAGATACATTCATCTCAAAATTTGAGGATAGAGTCAGATTTATCCTTAAATTTCGACTAAGATTGTGGTGTCCAGATATTTGAGTGTTCAAGATAAGATAAACAGGCAGCATTTTTGTTGCAGCTAGGTAAAAAAAATAAAACACCAGAAAGATGTCCTGTAGGCAAAGAAAGCAGCTGTTTTTCCTCCAGTGACTCTCCCAGTTGTCTGTTTAGAGAAGCAGCCTCTGCTCATTGCATGTTCACATTAACATTCTAGATATTATTAGCAAGACCGGAGACTCCAGATGATGATGAGCTCCGAGGGACATTTTAAATGACAGTGCCTTTTCTTGAAGGGAGAGAGTAAACAACAGAGGCGACCAACGCTGTCTTGTTACGAATATTCATCTGCATTCATGTAACTGAGGGGCAAGGCCAGGAAGACAGGATGTGACTTTTCAAATATAAAAGGGGGGGTGGGACTGGTTGTGTGAGTGGGTGAGACAGAGACATGCCTCAATATCACACATGGACGAGGGAACACTGTCCCCTGACAACAGTCCTTTCGGCTCACCCTGGCAGATATGTCTACTCTCCATTCAGAATTTCTAATCCTGTCTGAAAGCCTATCTTGAATGTCAGGCTTCTTCCTAAATTGGCTCGTGTTCTTAGTGATTGATTAAAGTACTGTAACCCAGCTTTATCAGACCGCCCTGAACTCTGTATTTCTGCCAAATCTATTAGGTAATGCATCTTTTGTTATTGCACCGGTTTCTCTTTTTTCCTGCTCCTGTCTTTGGGAAACACACAGATCCTTTTACTATGATACAGAATACTGAGTTGAACCTGGCACTGTGATAGCACAGCAGCCTTCAGATCAAACAGGAGAGCAGCCTTAAGCTCACAACAGTTTGTGTCAAATGTGGCATCCTAATGCCATACAGCATTATTCAGTGAAATTGGCTTAAATTTACAGTCCAAAAACACTATGCACAGGGATATACTTAAAACACATTTCATAATCCCCATTTCTCCTTTTCTAGCTTTTGTCTGGTGCCTTGGTGGTACCAGCAACACTACTACTGTAGGTCTCATGACATTGAGCTAAAACTATGGCTATAATTCATGAGTTCTAATGCTGTAATATCCCCCATGCCAATGCACAAAGAGGAGAGGTTGCCCTGATATTACTGCTGACGCCTGAGTCCTAGACGTTGCACTTAGAGTGTCTCCTGCAGGACATTATTCAAACACACACAGGCTCTACAAAGTCCATAAGACAAGAGTAGGCCACTACGGTACAAAACGCACACACACACACACACACACACACACACACACACACACACACACACACACACACACACACACACACACACACAGACACTGCGGCTTACTGAGGGTACTCAAGGTTACACAGCAAGGCGCCACACATACAGGATGTCACCACTGTCTAAACATCCATGACATTGTATCATATGTACTATGGGAGTAACGATACATCGATCTGGATCGATATATCGCTTCAATCCTCAGATATTGCCATCTTTAAGATGCACGTTTATTTTGAAATTTCCACTTTTTTATTAAAAAGAGTAGTTTGTTTTTAATTTAATTGTCTGCAAGAGCTTAGTAATGATGTTGTCAAGTCATATTTTAGTTGTTTTTTTTATAAATATACTGTACAGTATATAAATGTAACTGACTGTTAAATGCGCTTATATATTGCCTTGTATCGATAGCAGGTCCCTGAATTGAATCGAAATCGTATCGTGGTAGACTTTGTGATATCAGTAAATGTATCGTTGTCCTAAGAATCAATATTGTATTGTATTGTATTGATAAAACGTGTGATTTACACCCCTAGTATATACACTACTGTATGGTGAACTACAGCACTGAATTTAGTGGGATGGAAATACACAGTACAGACACTCTGCATATGGAACTCTGGGCGTGAATTAAAATCCCATTTGTGTACTTTAAACAGAGTAGAAGAACACATTAATGACTGCACACTTAGAAGTAGGCCATGTCCAAACACTGCAGGCAATTTGGCCTTGGGTTGTCTGCACTTCCTCAAAAACTGCACACAGCACACACTGTGAGCTACTGTATCTCTCGTCCTATTCTGGGCCTACTTTGCAGCAAAAGAGCCCAGAACAATGACAACACGTACTGTAGACACAGTATATGTACTCATACTCTCCATGATTATGCATCCAGACTTACACATGGTGCAACATTTCTGAATCAATTTCGCTCTGACGAAACAACTTCTCTCATTTGCCTTGTTTCAAGATTCCTTGTAATGTTTTTGTCGGTGGAACGACTGTAAACATCCTCCCTGCTCCATGTTTCATTAGCAACCTGAGGGGAAAAAAAATGGGTTTTCCTCAAACATCTGGATGTTAGCTACCTTGAGTGAAAAGTCATATCAGATCAGATCCCACTACATCAAATGTAACTTGAGGGCACATTATTTATTCATTTAGCTGCTGACATCCAAACCATGCCCTAAACGGTGACACTTTGAAAACTATTCCTCTGTGCCTGAACTGTGCCGATACCAGTGCAACTAGCAGGGGCTCGCAGGGGGAAGAGACTTTT
This sequence comes from Perca flavescens, assembly GCF_004354835.1. Lineage (NCBI taxonomy): Eukaryota > Metazoa > Chordata > Actinopteri > Perciformes > Percidae > Perca > Perca flavescens. The sequence continues at coordinate 22,715,128 of NC_041340.1, forward strand.
ATGTTCCTTTTACCAGGCATGGACGCAGATGAGACGGAACAACGAGGCCATTGTTGTTTTCTAGCTGAAGAGCCTTGGAGCTTCTGAGAGAAACAAACCCAACAATGAAAGTGCCTCCATGCCTGCTGTAAAATTTCATGTGACAACAAGGCCTTCCCGCATTTTTTATACCCACTAAAAGCAAAGCCCCCAGGGCCACAATGGCACGTCAACTAGTACCAATATTTACCCCTGTGGTGAACAGAAAGCCTGGCTATCATAAATACTGGCCTGTGTAGGTGTGTCTCAGTTCCAGTTTATGTGTGTGTGTGTGTGTGGGTGATTTGTATTATCCTTTTCATGTTTTATGAGTTGGCAGTGAAAAAATGGTGAGATAAATCATTTGAAATTTTTCACTCAGGAGGAATAGAATCCGGCTATTTATTCAAAGCTTGTCTGTATGGCAGAAGCAAACTGCAATGTTTTAAGTTTTCAGGAACAAAAGCATTTGTTAATACGACAAATTCTCTTTTCTATCTCAGCGCTAGAATTTTTTTTTTTTTTTTTTTTACCTTTTTGATCTTAATAATTTAAAAAGTATCTGTATACACACACCCTTGGGGTGACCTAAAGACGGTCATGATCCTGATCATGATGAAGACTCCAGAGGTAAGCATCTGCAACTTGGTATGCAGACATTCTCCATGAAGGAAATCCATATGTGATGGATACAAAGAAAAGGTTTTTCGTTGAAGAGGAGAGCCGACTCTGTGCAGGATTAAGTGCTTTAGATCTAATGATGAGAAAGGGTCTGTTTTTATTTGTTTTCAAACAGGCCTTTTGCTTGATGGAATAGCAGCTGTGTTCTGTCTCCGCAGGGTACAAACGCTCATCAAAGACCTGGCTTTATCAAACAATCTATAAACTCTTAATGCCACATAGCAAAAGATACTTGCTAGAAAAGTTCAGAGAAAGAGCAAAAATCAATGGGAGGCAATTTATCCCAATTTACAATATGATTATAGTACATAACATTTTATATGATACACTTTTGGTGTTTGATTCTAAACCATTAAGGGACAGATCATGTTTTGGGAAGTTAGCCCCTCCAGCTCAGAATTCCTTGGTGGGATTCTCGCTCTTCCTATCAATATCTGCGGCAGTGGCTGCCAGAAGATTTGGAAGCTCTGGATGCCCGGGGCTGTAAATCTGGGCCAGGGGTTGTGTGGGATGCTCAGATAAATGGGTTGGGCTTTGTTTTATTGCAACACTGCTTGTCTTAACTTTCTGTGTCTACCAGGGATTTAGAAAATGTGCTACTGTCCTTGGGCCTCTCTCTGCAACAGCGGCTCTGAGTCGGGTTTGAGTCAGCCCTGGTACCCCAAGATTACATAAATATCCTCTATGAGCCATTCACCACTATATCCGTGCTCTACTGTATTGCTCGCTTTTTATCTTTAGCAGCGTTGTGTTTTTGCGTGGGTATAGGGTGCAAGTCTCAGATTAAAAGGGAAACTGAGGATCTTCATTTTAACCCAGTTCGACAAGTCCTTTCACACTGTGCCGAATAATTAAACACAAACAGTAAACATTTCCTAAATGGAGGATATTCTGCTCGCAAGTCCTCTGCTCTGAACCTTTGCTAATGGATTTGACTAAAAAAGACCTTTACATGGGATGCAGCTGTTTTGTCATTCGTGTGCAGCAAAGCATCAATATGAAGGAAAAGTGGGCCAACGAGACATAAAGCACAATTATCCCCCAGGAAATATGTCACATTTCCGACGTCTCTTGTGATAAGGTTTCCTCATTCATAGTTCCTAATGTCTTCTTTCCAAAAGCACAGTGGGAAACAAAGGCAAAGATATGGCTTATTAGGTCAGCTCTGGATTCCTTTTTACCCACTGATCATGGATCTGCTGGGTAAATCACATGGGTATCATTAGAATCAACCCTGAGGAGTCTTTGGGTGCAGCGTGTAAGTGTGCATACTGGATAATGACTTTCCTTTTGGTATTTCTTTCTACAACCAATCATCAAGTATCAAGTAAAATTATGTGTGGCAGTTTGACAGTCTTGCTGAAATGTATTTTACAGTGCTGATGCCTTTTGCAATGTAAAATAGACGACAGGTCTTCCTTTCAATAATTTATTTCAGATGTAGACTTGGGAGATATCTTGGTCATACAAATCAAGAAGGGGCTCAAAGAATGTATATTCAATATCCTGTTTGGTGAATTGTTATTCTTCAGCAGCAATAGCAAACAACTCCATTCGACATCCCATTAGTTAACATATTACTTGTTGCCAGGCTACCAAAAAGCTTCAACAATAAATGCTTATTGTCGCTGTTTGCTTTGGAGTTGGGGCTTCTGTAGAATTTAAAATGCATGCATGCAATGTGAGTGAAGCTTATTTGGATAGAAAGAGGATATGATTAAAGAGAATAAGAGATGAGAATGCCAGCAAATTCTGGGGCGTCAGAAAAGCTTGAATCATTTAGTCATATTCAACATGGCAGAGAGATCTGCCTCAATAGAAACATCTTCCCATTAAAGAGGGAGCGCGGAATACAAGTTGGTACCATTTGTATTCTCCTTGTTTGTGTATGGCTGTAAAAAAAATGGATGGTGAAGCCGTAGTTGTCCACAGCATGAATAAAACAAACTTGGCAGATTTTTCATTGACTGGCTTTCTCCAGCCCAGAGCTCACTTGTCAAACGGCTTATCCGGGCTTACCTTTCTCCTACCTAACCATTTTCCTCTTGTTTTCTTTCAATCTCTACTCTTCCTTCTGTCCTTGCTCTTATCCTCTCTGATCCCCGCTCCATTCCTGCTACTCTCAGAGAACCATTTCTATCCAACAGTATCATTTCACTCTTTAGCTTCAAGACTGAGCTGCCCACCACTATTATGTCATGCAACACCTGTACTTAAAACTAGGCCGAAATTCACAGTGGGCGCAGCTAAAAGGACCTATGAGAGAAACTACAACTCTAAAGTCTCTCGTCCCAAAATCTGCCTTCCTGTTGTGGTGACTCAAGACACAAAACGTGTCACTTTGCAGAATTCCCCAAAAAATATAGCAAGTTGTATTTAAAATGTCACAAGTACTTTTAGCCCATGGAAATACAGTATACCAATAACCACGGTTCAAACTGCATCCCACATAGTAAGAGCATTCTACAAATAATATGCGATTATCATATTTTGAGCGCATAACTTGTGCAGTTTTAGCAAAAACCCTCAAATCTGTGCTACTTAAAGGATCAGAAAAACGCCTAGAGGATCCCTCTAGTCTTATGTGTTCGCCCACATCATCAAACTCCTCAGAAACAAAACTTTTTATAGATTAAAAACCAACAAGAACCTCATCAAAATGTCAAGCTCATGCTGTCATCCTCACTTTCTCACTCAAACCATTGTCATAGTGACCTACAGCCACCAATTTATCAGAGCTTCCGTCTTGGGAGAGTAAGCCACAAGGCTATTTCTGTAGTGACCCAGATTTTCAGGTGAATCTGGATCCGTATCAATGTAATGAACTGCAGCACCTCAAAGAGAACATATTAGGTCAAATCAACTTTTTTGAGCATGGGTTTTAAAGCTTGACATGTACGCTCACATATTTAAAGTAATCAATAAGCTAAATGTTCTATTATTTAAGCTCCAAGAGCCATGCAACGTGTGCATATTGCCTTTAAAACACAATCAATGCCAGAAAAAAAAAAACTTCCCCAGTCTAATTTCCTTTCTTGGTAATTTTGTCAGATTAATAGCAAGCCAATTTCCTGGAGCCTGTTGTTACACAGAGTGATGGCATGATTATGGTATCATTGGAAGAACGCTATAATTGTGGAGGATGGCTCCTTTTGGGAGGAATATGAGCACAGATGGGCCCTGAGTTTGATGAAGGAATTTCTCTTTCCTCAAAGGCTATCGGGAAGCATTGCCAAGCTGGCAAGATATTAATAGACTACAGTCAGGAGAAGGTCTACATGTAAGCACCAAAATAAACCAATCCCAAAGCAGGTACTACTAAGGTAGATGGTTTACAATGTCATAAAGGCACATTAAAAAAAGCTTCCACATTGTACAACACAGTTCTATTAAAAGACTCTGATTAGATATGGATGCTTACTATTCACTGATCCATATAGTGTTATACTCACATGGCCCTATTAAGGTTACTGGAGACTACAACTACCACAGGACACGGTGGACATTCATTATAGGGCTAACACACAGACATCCACTCACTCTCACACTCATACCTGCAGGCAATTCAGTGTCTCCAGTCAGTCTATTTTGCATGTATGTGGGAAGAAATGTGAGCATCAGTAAAGCCAGAGACGTAGCTACAACTGAGGACACCAAGGACATGTCCTATCTATTGTTTTGGGGAATTGGGAGTTTCTAAAACCCTAGTATTTCTCCACCAATTGTACCCCTGGCATTAGGAAGAAGGTATTGAAACAACATTCAAATAGATGAAAATACTCAAATAAAGAAAGAAAATGCAGAAGAAAATAATTCATATTTTCTTTGTCAAAACTTTCTAAGAGGGTGCAGGTTTCAGTGGGAGAATTTGGACTTATTGCCTCAGTATTTCTAAAACTTTGGCTATGGCCCTGTGTAAAAAAACAACATAGTCCACACAGGGACAAACCAATGACCCTTTGGCTGACTGAGACATTGCAATCCTGTGCATTACATTTATGATACACTTCATATTTTTTATTTGGTCCCCAGGATCCTCAGTAACTAAAATAGTGAGATGGAAAAATAAAACCTTGATAGGCAATATCTCAGTCAGCCAGAGCTTTCAACAACTCACATTTGTCACAAATACAGGTGAAAAGGGGAAAAGAGGAGAGTCTGCTTTAAAGCAGATTTAAAAAAAAAGAAAAGGATAGAAATAAACGCTGGACTGTCAGCACTGATTGGGCTGAATCTAGATATAATCAAAAATCCATATTTGTTTGTCCGTGTTTATTGGTGTGTGTGTGTGTGTGTGTGTGTGTGTGTGAAACAGGCAAGAGGACAGAGAAAATAAGTGACTATACAAAAAAGTATAAAGAAACTTTAATTCAAGAGTCTACTTGTGGCGCATGGGTCTGTGAGTATACGATGGCCAAATAGTTTCAGCAGAGGAGAGTTTGTGTGTGTGTGTGTGTGTGTGTGTGTGTGTGTGTGTGTGTGTGTGTGTGTGTGTGTGTGTGTGTGTGTGGGTGTGTGTGTGTGTGTGTGTGTGTGAGTGAGAGAGTGAGGAAGGATCTCTATTAATCTCTTGCATTACTGCAGTCATTTCCACTCTCTTCATCACCAGCAGCATGTGCTCTGTGAGATTTAAAATATTTAAATCTGTAATCTGTCCGCATTATGAGGTTAACACACATCCGCAAGACTGGTGTCCTATCTGTCACCATGCTTTCCAATTCACGTGGCCCCACATACATCACCAGGACCTGAAACGGCCTTTTTGTATAGCTCTGGCTGAGAAAGATTTTGCGACCGGTGTCTGTAAATTCTCAACAGCTGTACAGACACGGTGCTGGACCCCAGAGAAAAATTAAGGGAAATGTGCGCAGCTGATAAAAGAAAAAGAACAAAACATGCGCGAGGAAGCCTCTAATTGTTCCCCCAGTGTATGTGACCCAGTGACTCTGGAGGAGTTCTTCCTTGTTCTTTTACTACGGGTAAACCAGCATTCATTATTGATTTGGTGGCACAGACTTTTACACAACATGGTCTTATGAGTGGGCCTAAGTGTTTTGTCAGTTCAGTGCGTAATGCATTAGAGCCTCACTCACTGTCCCCTTTCTTACATTATTTTCCTAAAACTGTGAATTAAAAACCAAAAATGAATAAATTGAATGGGATTAAAGCTTGAACGACAGTGACCCATATATGAATATTAGGTTGATGGAAGACACTCCAACGTAGGCCATTTAGCCAGCTCCATGTCATGTCTTCATACAACAGGCTTTTACTAAGCTCCTTAAGAGCCTGCCCCTGGGGGATCTATGGTAGGCTGGAGGTACTGACTCAGGCCTTATCTTCACTAATTTACCCCATGAATTAGACGGGCCCTCACTTCTGTGTCCTGCCAGCCCCACACAATACTCAATCCATGTTAAGAAAATGAGGAGAGAAAGGGGCTTAGCGATTGCTTGGTTGGATAAGAAGCTGGGGAATTGACGGGGGAAAAGGCACACTCTGCCACATCCACTTTACCTGGACAGTAACGTTCATCCCCGGGATTAAAAATTGTTGATTCCCTGTCACTTGTCTGTCTATTCTCAGGGTGGATTAAGCGGAGTAAAATGCAATTTGAATCATATGGATTAAGGTGAACTTTTCAAAAACAAACGGACAGGGCTTCACCCCTGTCAGCTACAAAGTAAGGACAGAAAGACAAAATTCAAATGAGCTGGCAAGTGCAGATGTGGACTTTTAGAGGACACAAAGTGCAGCAGGACCACAGAAATCTATACATTAATCTGAGCGTTAGTTGTCATATCGTACCGTATGTGCAAGTGGAAAGCAAATGACATCGCAGAATGCAAAATCACAATCAAATCAATCAAAAATAGTCTGCAAATAAGTGTGACATTTTCACAAAGTAAAATCAACGGAATACAAACAAACTTGCATACACTGCTTCAGTGGATTGATTCCAGTACGCCAGAGTTGAAAAGGTCATTCATGTGGTTTGCATGTTCCACATGAATGAATGAACTGAGCTTCATCCCAAACTAAGCTTATGTACTGTAAGTGTAAAGTAGAGCTTTGCATCCGAGAGCCCCTCTTCTTATCATGGCAGTCTTCCACCTCTCGCTGTCTCTCTCAACGCGATGCATTTTTAAAAAGTCTCCTTTAAAAAGGAAAACAATCGAAAATAGCTCCCCACTGCTGCTGCATATTCAGTTCCCTGATTTTTACTCAGCAGGGTTTGTCCTATGTCTGTGTATTATTGAGTGTACATTTTCTAATTAATAAATAAATAATAAACAGATCACTTCTGGCAGACAGTGAGTGGAGACATACTGTGTGACATCTGCTTTGTAGTTAGAATGGCGATGTCCAAAATAATCTTGTTTACTAAGCAGACATTGGTCTTTGGCAAGAAAACCTGTTAGTCAGGGGAGATGTTTTTGGGCCATGAACAATGTAAAATCTCTGTTAAACACGTTATGTGCGGTAGACTTGAGGCATATCTTTGTGCCTCAGGCCAAAACCATTTAGTTAGTCAAACAAAGACTCTTTCATCTTTTCACAGATTTATCAAATACGTCTTATTAATTTTGAAAACAAATATGACACAAGTGTATCTAGTGAATTGTCACTTGTTTTGGGTGTTTTTCAGTAATTCTGTCACAAAAGGTGTGATTTAATGATGATGAAAGCGCATCCTCCTGAGCAAATATGAATAGACAAGTGTATCCTCTTTCATTAGTCACTGTGCAACTGTACAATGTGTGTGGAAAGCTAGAACAGGAAGGAGCCAAGTTGACACAAGGGGAGGGAGATGTGACAAAAAGATCATATCACGATTGTTTTTTAGGCAGGATCACGATCCACGTACTTATCACAATTCTTTTCATGCTGGCTTTTAAGACTATTTTGAAAGTTACTGAACAGTACACAAACCACAAGTTGTCAAACAACCAATAACCAATAACAGAGTGCTTAGCGGTGGCAATGTCTGGAGGTGTTCAATCTATAATCCACGCTTGTCCCCGGCTCTGGCTGCTTAAAGGAGAGATGGTGAGTTTTTTTGCGTTTGAGGAGATTTTTATATAGCAGGGGAAACTCTGGAGCCTAAAGGGCCGTACACACCAAGAACGAGAACTATAACCATAACTCTAACGATGTGAGCATCCACACTGTTAAACGATAACGTTCCGCAAACAACGGCGTGCACTGCACGCTCCAGCTGATAATAATACATCACAGCAGACGTTGCAACGTACGATTACAGGAATGTCTGTAGTAATATCCTACATATATGTGAATTTGGGTACATTTTATGATCCAAAAAAGTCCCCGGGGCGCCGACACCGCTGCATCCCACAGAGCCGGAGATGAGAGCGGAGAGTCAGATCTATTGAGAGCACCGGAACAAAAACAGCGACAGTATGATAATCACATCTAAAACACAAGATTCACTCTCTGTGGTTTCTGTGACATGAGAAATACTTTCAAAGTACTGATGTTTAAAAATACACAGAGCTAGAGGATCGTAGCCCCACCGAGGGTAAAAGTCACGCCACTAACCACCTGTGTGAAACAAATCTGGCCGCAGATATCATGGAGACATTGTAATTGTTCAAGATCTACTATCGTCATATCGCACACCCCTAGTTGACACGTCAAGATACACAGTTTGACTTGGGTTTAAAGTACAGCCCCAACAGGTTTCAGAGCTCTCTGCACTAACACTGTTATTCAGCCTAATTAAAAACTTCAAGGACTTTGAATCCTTTGCATTTTAAGTAGTAATAACGACTGACTTCTTTCACTAAACTAACTTCTTCTCTTGCACCAACAGAATAGATATATATAGTATATATATAGTATATATATAGTTTATAGCAGAGTTGTTCCGATACCAGTATCGGGAAATGCCTCCCTTACTGCCTAATATGCTGGTATCGGTATCAGCGAGTATGTGAGCCTATGTACAGTACGATCCGATACCACAAAATATTAGCCCTGAAAAAAAGAAAAAAAAAAGAAAAAATATGACTACCAGTCAAAAGTTTGGGGTCACTTAGAAATTTCCATTCCAGACAGAATACCAGCTGAGATCAGTTGCATTGTTTTTTTAACCAGGGCAGCAGTTTTCAGATTACATTATGTTCTTACATAATTGCAAAAGGGTTCTCCAATGTTTTCTCAGTTAGCCTTTTAAAATTATATCAGATTAGTAAACAGAATGTGCCTTTGGAACATTGGATGAATGGTTGCTGATAATGGGCAATGTAGATATTGTATTAAAGATCAGCCACTTTTTTCTACAACAGAGAACCCTTTTGCAATTATGTAAAAACACAATGTAATCTGAAAACTGCTGCCCTGATTAAAAAAACAATGCAAGTGATCTCAGCTGGTATTCTGTCTGTAATGGAGTGGAATGGAAATTTCTAAGTGACCCCAAACTTTTGACCGGTAGTGTGTATATATGTATATATATATATATATATATATATATATATATATATATACACACACACACACACACACACACACACACACACACACACACATATTAAACACACTGGTATCGAACATTCTAGTTTATAAGAAGTCTGCTTTGTAAGATATTGCTACAGTGTCTTTGAGAGCATCAGCTATCAAGGCCAATGTCACTGTGTATCTTGTTTGCTTAGTAATGTAGTGACAACTAATATACATCAAATGCAAGTTCTCCACAACTACTTTTCCTTTCCTGTGTATGACATTGCGATGCAGTGAAAGCAGTGCTAGAACAATGACAGGCTTTTATTCGGGTGTGGGATAGGCAGCGATAGGACATATTTTCAGAAGGTCAGAGGTATCCATTTGGGAAATTATTCAGCTCCTTCTCCTGCTGCTCCAAGACAACATGTCAAACACAATGAAGAATATTAGAAAACAAAAATAACCTTCCGCAGCCTTTCTCATATGTGCAACAACACACCTCTGCATATACACAGAGGAGCACGCGCGCCCGCACATCTCCCGTCCACGGGGCTGGATGTGAGAGCAATAACGGGAGCACGCGGAAAGAGGAGCTGAAAGCTAAAGAACAAGAGGCCTCTCGGGCCAATGAGCGCCTCATCCATGTTAAGTCAGGCCAAGACATACTCAGGTGTATTCACTTTAGGTCAGGACGAAGCCTTGCTGACCTTTTCAGCAGACAGAGAGTCTCATGGAGCTTTTCTTGAGCAGTCCTGAGACTCACAGGGTAAACAATAGACTCAATGTTGCACTTTGAAATGCTGTGCGTTAGTGTGTGCGCATGTCAGTGATTGTCGACCACTTCTCCATGGCCCAAAGACCTTCAAGTCCAAGCTACATCCAGCTAATGAACACATTGTGGAAGCAGCGTTCTTGGTGATTATTCCCCAACAGCTGAAACACAAAACTCTGTTTTTAGCTGCCATGATTGCTGCACAGCTCATGCACGAGCCAAGAACATTTTAGAAAGAAAACGATTGAAGAATGGATATTAACACAGCAGGAAACTTGAAAAATAGCACTCTGCTGGACTGGAATAAAAGCTCTAAAGGGCCAGAGAGAGTATTCACCAGCAGCCGCAGCAGCAGCATAATCCTTCTCATGATGAAGACACACATACAATATAAATGAACGCAATTTGCCTGCAAGTCAAAATCCAAGGAGTGCTAATCAAATTTCATAGGGTGGTCTTTAAATGCGTGCAACAAATAACTAGGAATTCTATGCGTTTGCGTTATTATCACCCATTAAGGGCTGTTTTCATCAATAGTGTGGTTTGCATGCCAAATAAAATTCTGGATCATTTCCTAAATGCTTGGTTTCAGGGACACATTGCTTATTCAACCTATCACCATGACAACTCCTGCTTGACATTTTCACTACCTCGTCCCTTTTTGGGATTCAGCTCTCACAGTTAATTATTCTCTCTACCATTGTGACACTATTTATCTTTAAGAATCTGCCATGTGTCCAGGAATTTCAAGATAGTAAGAAAGTAGACACACGGGGCCTGCAGGATCATCACAGCGCTTTGGATTCATACTCTCGTCTTCCACAAGCAGTTTGTGCATGTGGTTTCTACAGCTGTCACTGGAATTGCCGAGATGGGAAAGTGAGGTTGTTTACTACAAGAATTTAGCAGAGTCATGGAAAAGGTCAGAAGATCAATGATGAAACGAGGTAGATTTAAAGATAGGAGAAAGAATTTCAGTGAAAATAATACATAGAAGCACCAAATTAATAAAAGATTTTGTTTTTTTTGAGAAAGAAATATCCTTAATTGACCAGGCAAACTCCAATTGAACTTTAAGCATTATAATTAAGCATCCAAATTGAGCGAGCTTTATTATATAGAATCAATTCATGTGCGAAACGTAAAAAAAAAAGAAAAGGAAAATGGGGATCCCCATATGCTTGTGGCAGATCATCCTGCTCCACAGCAGATGGACATAGCTTGCTACAAATTAGTGCCAGATCCGACTGGCATTATAAAAAAAAACAAGATCCTACGTCATCCTGGGCCATTTGATTCATTAATTCTTCTTTTTAATTTCCGTTAAAGTCACCGGGCTATTTCATTTGCGTTAAAGGGAGTGCAATAAGAGAGAGAGAGAGAGAGAGAGAGAGAGAGAGAGAGAGAGATTGCGCGTCACTGCTCCACGCACACAAGATGTCTTTATACCCAAGTAACAAGTGCCCTTAACAATTATCACATTATTTATGTTCTGCATGTTACATACGGCACTGAAACACACACACACATACACACACACACAAACAATTATCCAGCGTCCACATTCCTGCCTCTAATGAGACTCGGGGTAGTCAGTTCAAGTCACAAAAATCCAAATGCGTTTTGGAAGTATACGTGCTTCGTGCCGGTGTACTGCGCTGCGTCAATGTAGCATCCCAAAAATACCACTCTTTATCTTTACAGAAAAGAATACAAGTCGTATAATTGGAGTCCAAGTAGCCCGCTATGTGCCCGTCTCCCCTGCATCCCCACTATAACTCACTCAACCACGCACACAGCTGCTCGTCAACTATCATGAAATGACTCACCTGCCTTGTCGAGATGTAAATCCCTCCATGCCTTGCTTTTCTGAAAATAGAAAGCCGGGACAATGTTTCACTGTTTCGGGGTCTTCACTTGCACTCGCGTATACTCCAAATATCCGTGTAGTGTGCGCACTGCTTATGTTTTTCGGGATTGACCTTCCTGTGAAGCGGTACCGTCTCTCATCATCCTCATTCCGCTCTCATTTTAATGGATTTCTTCCATGTTATTGGGTTGTTGCTTCTTTTTTTTCCCAGCGGAAAGCTCTCCTAGTCCTGGTGCGTTTTGATGCTTCTGCCTGGACTCTTCGGCTCAACACGAGCTTCGCGGGAGCGCGCGGCGCGATCCCTGCTGAATATTCGGGAGCGCCGATTGGAGATGGAAGAGGAGAGTTACTAGGTAACCAAGGGCACATACATGAGAAGGAGCCGAGAGAAGATTTATGCCTCCCAACTGTGCTCTGCCGTCTTTGACAGGTCATCAAAAAAGGCCTTTTTTCCTTCCACACCTCAGTGTCTCTCACAAACATCATCCTATTAAAAAGGCATCATTCTCCACAGGGGAACTTGGTCCTAGGGGATCATTTTAAATTGCGTTATCTAGGAATCTCCTTTTTTAAAAAACAATAAATTCTACTAAGATACTAAAATAAACTGTTAAGAGCAGGGTCTTTTATGAGGCTGGATAAAAGTAATGAATGAAGAGGCAATGCAAAATTACCTTAAATGCTGAATAGGCTGGTTAGAAGAATCGTTTTTCTGCAGGGATGTGGTTGATCTTGCATTTCTCACTTAATAAATTACCTCAAGGCTATTAAAGCTACTTCACAACCTTTATTTGATTTCTGCGAGCCAATAAAGTAATGGAAAGAAATATAAGTGCCGGTGTGACATGACCATTAACAATCAACTCTTCTTGAAAGAAGACTAAGCCTATAAAAAAAAGTTTACTTATAGGCTATTATAAACAGATCACACATGCTCTTTTGTGAGGGACAATCAGGGGTTTTAAACATTTGATGAAATGATTATATGTAAGCCTAATAAAGAGGGCTTTAACTTAACTACACTTGTGTGTAATTAGTGTGGTTACCTGTGTGCATTCTGAGAGACTAAAACAGGAGCTGAGCTTCATTCATCAGGCTTTGCAACAGTCCCCATTAAACCTCATTCACAGCTTACCTTATGCTGTTATAATCACAGTTGAAACTCCTTAATGAAATTGTTTTTATGCGAACAGATCTCAAATGCTTGCGAATGTGGATTTACAGTGTGTTCATTGGAATGCTATGCTATGACTCTACGTGATTTAAGAGCCACGGTAGCCGTATGATGCTATGGAACAGTTTATCCCTCCACATAAGTCTGTTCCCTCTGTTGACATTTTTTTAATCTAAGTTGAAAACCCGTCTCTTCTCCTTGGCCTTCAAATCCAATTGAGATCAATACTGCATCATCAGTGCTTTGTCTTCCTGCGTCGCTCCTCTGTTGTCCTTGTGTCCTCATGTTTATATTGTCTTTTATGTGTTCATCCGTTTACTGAAGCTGTGCAGCACTTTGGTCAACAGTATATGTTTTGAAATGTCCTCTATAAGTAAAGTCGACACCACTTTCACTGTGAATTTGAATAGCAGCCTTTTAAATGTGCCTCATCGTTAACACGTTCTTTATCAAGATCAAGCGAAAATAAAGCTCTTCATGATTAAAATAAAGTAAGTGCATTTGAGGAGAGTTGAAATGCAAATAACAACATTGCTTTGCGGCTTAAAGAAATGCCACAGTAAATAAGGAATAATAAGTGACCGGTTGAGGTCTAAATAGAGGTAATTTAATGCAGCTATAAAAACCAGCATATACGTTAGTATGCCTGTGCATGACACTCTGTGTAAAGACCACTTAACTTCAATGTTAACTAGTGTCACAACTGAAGAGCAAGGGACTGATGCTAGAGCTGACATTTAACACTCACCCGTAGAAAATAGATCATAAAGGAGGCAGAGACACTGATACAAACCTGAATGCAATGCAGCCATAATAAATCTTTTAGTAAGAGGCTCAATAAACTTGCTAGCTAGATACTGTATTTTGTATATTCATAATGAGCCAAACTTTGTCTGAAAGCAGCAAGACACTCAGTATAATCACACACAACAAACTAACAAAACGAACAGCGCAAGAGTATCTAAAAGTGGTCTTTAACGCCTACTGTTGCGGGATACGGAGGCAGCACACGGGGTATGTTCAGTTTTACAGGTGGGAACAGGCGAGTCACTCATACTCACAAAGTCCATTTTTCTTTCAAGGAGAGTGTCAGCTCAGTTGCAAACAGATGAATGTTGTGCCTGAGGTGACTGGATGGCTACGGTCAAAAGCATGCTGGAGAATAATAGGAGTGAGTGTGAGCAGCATTACAATGTCAAAATGCAGGCTTAAAAACACGGAATGGCGCCTTAATTCTATTTTTTCCAAAGTTTGCATTTTGCTGTACATGAAGCCTAAATTCATTTGCCCACATGTGTTAAATGAATCAGTGGGAAAATACCACCATCTTCAACATTTATCAAGAAAACAGTCACATCTGAGGATCAGAAAACTATTAAGTGGAATACGGGAAGATTGATTTATAAGGAAAGAAAATAAATAACCTGCTAAATAAAGTCTAATCAATCAACATTACTGCACACAAAACCCATAAGGGTAAAATATTTAAAACAGGTGGAACTGACACAAAACTCTTCTTAGGGTGCAATACTGAGTATATCTGAAAATGATTTAGTCTCTTAGTTGACTGATGTGAAACTGCTCCTACCTTTAAGTATTTTTACGCCACAAAACAAGGATACACTGCCAGGAATTTCTTAACTTATTAATTATGGACAATGGCCATTAATGAACAATAAAAATGGAAACGAGGTGGTTATCTCAAGACCTAAATGGCAAATATGTTCAGTTGTCTCTGGCCAGATGTTAAAAAGTACATAAAAATGACGTGTTAAAAATGATGGCAACACTAGTCGTGAAGCATAAAAGGTACATAGCAGCACAGACTACACGATGAACAGAAGAGTAGAAAAGCAGAGCACCAAGAAAAATAAAAATAAAGCTGTCAAATATTGTACAGTCAAGATTAAGGGAGGAATGTCAAGATGCAAGAAGGGGAAGATGAATAAACAAGACAGGCCAGCAGGACGAGAGAGTCAGCAGAACAGTGAAGAAGATACCTGACATCCTGATGACCATGACTGTATATAATAAACAATAAACTAATAAGAATAATTTCAGCTGCACTGTAAAGGAAATGAAAAAAAATCACAAAGAAAACCCACCCATTTACCCGATATGCAACAGCTTTCAATTACCTCTCTACTTCTGCGTATTCATTTGAACTATTGTTGTTCTTCTGTTTTTATGTGCTCATCTTTTACCCAGCTGAGTCATATTATTTCTCCAGCTGCTGAAACAACAATTTTTTCACAAGAGGATCAATAATTCAACCGGTAATGCTGCATGTGACTGCTACCCTCCCCAATCTTTTTCATGAAACTGGCCTACGAGCCGGACAGAGCTGGCTGTTAGTATCACAATGTCTGGCTTAATGAAGCCAGGTAACTCAAAAGAAAGTCTGGTTAAGTTGAACCCGAAGGGCAAACAGAACTGAAGTGGACATCTAGTGGGGAAACCAGAAACGACAACAGAAAAAAAAACACCGTGGTATTTTTAATCAACAAAAACATTTTCTACTTTATTACTTCCCATCATTAAGGCAACAGTGGGCATAACACATGTTTTATAGTAAAAGTGGGCCTGTTGATCTGACATTTATTACATCCCTGATGAATTATCATGGGAAGCAAAGTGATTCTCATGCTGTATTTTACAATGCGCAGTGCACTAGGCTTCTTGTCACTTTAATGTGAATGCAGTGCCTTCATCCATAAAAGAGTCCCGAGGGAATTATAAAGTTTTTCTGGAGAACTGATTGGATAGAAAGCAGGCTTTCCCTATATGTTGGTCTCTGTTCAACTTCACCTAAGCTAACTGGCCAGACAGCTTAGACTACCATAGAGATCGACCCCTTTTAAAAGCGAGCTATCTTTCGTGACAACAAAATAACCCCAAAAACTGATCTCAGTTTATGAGACTGTTCTCTAAACTGTCTACTTGTTGTCAGACTATTTTATCCACTCTGATCATTTATTTGGTCCTAGAATCACTGTTAGGGTTATGACTACACTTGCTAGTTGCTGCATTTACAGCATAGGCCTGCAGAGTTTGGCCTGTTAATCTAGCAACAGAGTTTTTTGTTTCAAGCTCGGCAGCGTCTTGTGACGCCTGTAGCTTTGAGTAACCATTTTTCTTTGCAACATCCATCTGCCTCAGTGTCTCTCTGTGCTGGTGTCCTCAATTGTTAATAGAAAAATGCTTTGCCTTGATAGGACTCGTAAAAGTATACATTTTCATGCACAGCAATTTAAATGTGGCTTTTACCGCAACATTGTGAAAAACAATATATTAATAAATGGCACACAGGAACTGTAGCCTCTGGTGGGTCTGTGATTTCTATTCCGTGAAACTCCTTTTTCCCCAGAAGCTCGTAATTTACTTCAGCTTGTACTCTAATAAAATCATTAAAATCGATATCTCTTGTGAAACGATTAATATGTTTGATAAGCAGGCCCATAATGAGCAGGAAAATGCAGCTTTAAATTGCCAGTGATGACAGATAAAGCCCTTGGCTCACGCTGTTCTGTGGTCAGGTGCTCTCAAAGGACTTGGGAAAATGGGTTCTCAAAAATACAATCATAAATCTTGAATCCCCAAAGACAAAGAGAGGCTCTGTGTAGGGATGAAAGCGCTGAGGAGAGACAGGAGTCTGTAAGGTGACACATTCACAGTTCATTCACACTGTTTAATGCTAAAACAATTCATCGAGGCACTTCATTGCTGTATGTAATGTCCATTTGTTGTTGCTTTTGAAGCCTGTAGTTTAGCGCCTTGTTTTATCCACATATAGAGGGAAGCCAAAAGTAATCAAGTAACAGTCATACTCAAAAAAAAAAGACAAGCATGGACAGTGCCTGTGGGGCACATTGTCAGAGACAGGGCAACAAGGCACAGCTAACTTCGAACAGACAGCTAACAGATGCTGCTGGGTAAAAAAAGGAATGGATTTCATAAATAGTATTTATGGCAGAATGTGCAACCCACCCCATAGAACTCTGGGTCAACTAGTTTTATTGATGTTATTACCTTATGTTGTAGTTGCACAATATAGTATTGAATGTTTGCAGTATATATACAGCGCCCAGAAAACACATTCACCCACCTTGGAAGTCTTATTTTAATGTTTTACAACATTGAATCGTTGCTTGATGCGCAAGGCATTCCAGATACACCGAGGGGATCTCCATTTACTTTGAATGTTGTGACTTCTAAACCCATGGGCTGCACCAGTGATGATTTAGGTGTGTCCTATTATACTTATGCAGACATGTATTTTGTTTTTATATGTAATTCTCACACACACACACACACACACACACACACACACACACACACACACACACACACACACACACACTTAAGAGTCTTTTTCTGTTGATCGGTGTCCAAAAAGCCACATTAAATTTACTTTAATTCAATGCTGTAAAACAAGGAGAGTGAAAACGTTTTATAGGCACTGTGTACTGCAGATATCATTCTGTATGTAATACAGAATGTACTATTTTCAATGGTTATGCAACATACTCAAAGCACATCATACGAAGAACGATGTACAACCAATACTGTTAAGTACTATAATACACAAATGACACTGACAAACTCATAAAAAGTCACAAATGTACACACTACGTCATTTACAGGATCAATCATTGCACAGAAAGCCAGAGCAGAATTTAGCAGCATGTATTTTTAGTTGAACCTGTTACAAATCAATCAGGATCTCCTGATCTGCTCGGTTTAGTGCTTCTGTCAGTTATCTGGAACAGCTGTCCAGTGCAGAGCATTAGCTCTAAAATACTTCCTGTTTTCTTTTGAGTAATTTGCAGCCTGTTTATTTCCCTTTTTGAAGCATAACCCAGAAGATCACCATCGTAATCTTTGTCAGAGCGTGACCATTTTACTCAGCACCTTTCAACTTTTGGTTTGCAGATCGAATATTAAAAACAGGAAGTGAAAAGGGGGCAGATTTTCTTTTTTAATTTAACCTTTATTTATTCAGGGAAGGTTCACTGAGAGGCAGCCTCTCTTTTGCAGGAACGCCCTGATCACTTTCACACAGTTGCACATTCATACCTGGAAGCTGCCCAGTACAGCCACAGTCTGATCTGACCAGCTCCACTGGAGCAGTTGGAGGGGCCTTGCTCAAGGGCACCTCAGTGGTGGTAATGAGGGAGGGACAAGCACTGCTCTTTCACTTTCCCCACCCAGATTTTATCCTGTCGGTCTGGGGATTGAACCGACGACCTCCCGGTCACAAGTTTGCGTCTCTAACCTTTAGGCAACCACTGTCCCTGTCATGAATTTGAACCATTAGAACTTTATTCATATTGCATCCTTATCTCGCTATGAAACTAACTAAGATTTCCACTTTGACCAACAATCTTGGCTGAAAAAGTTGTTTGTTAATTTATCTCGATGGCTGTCAGACAGCCCAGTACACACAGACAAAGGCACACACAAAAAACACAAAATGTTAAGGATCTATTAACAATCCGCAGGACAAGTGCATAATTCAAAATAGGGTGGTTAAATTATACTAAGATAGCAAGGTTACAAAGAAGAAAAAACATTAGCTAAATGATTCAAATCTGATAGTTTTTCCTCTCTTCCAAACTGCATAAAGAGGCACGTCAGAAGATTCAGCTTGGCCGTCAGGGGATTTGGATGGCGTTGGTATACTTTCAAGGTTTTACTCACAGTTCATGTCCACAATCAACTCACGTTAGTCCCCCTGCGTGTATTGTACATCTCTCGCTCTCATCATAAACTCGTAAACATCCATTTTCAGCTTGGTTGAACTGCTTTTTGTGCTTTCAGAACACAGTTAGGGTATTTTGAGAGTCTTCTCTGGCAGTGATTGGGTCTCAGGCAGAGGCTGATTACAGCGTGCCACATCAGGCACTTTCCCAGGTAGCCTTGAAAATCAGGAGATCTCCCCAGGACCCCAATAGTCGAGGAAACACAGAGTTTTAATCAAGCTGTTGATGCTTGCTTTTAATACTAATGTCTTCATCAGACACAGTTTTCACTGGTTTACTACCCCACTGTATTTATTATTAGGGCACGCTTTTCTGTACAATAATCTTTAAGCCATTATCGCGGGAAAAAGGGTTAGTCACAGCATGTGTCACTGCTCAGGGTGGGAGAGGGGATTTAGGGATATTTTTGTGCCAAGCGCCCAGGGCTTTGTTGGTCTTTTCCTTACACAAGTCTTTAAAAGGAGCTAAATCTAATATGCTAAATACTGTGCACAGATGATTTCACTGTCTCCTGTACCTATCATCATATCTGCTACGTATAATTACTGAAAAACTAAGGTGAACAGGATTGTGCAAATTGGAAATGTTTAATTTTGTATGTGTAAAATGTTCTCCAAGTGATCATGCTGAAGTAAATTGTTGCCAGTTGAGAAAGCTCCAATCTTACTGTTTGCTATCGGTCTGTTTATGCTGAAGTGATACTTGACTAAACTGTGCAATAGGCAAAAGCAGCTAGACAAGAGCTTGGCTCTCATGCTCAGATTTCCATATTTATTGCCTGAAATCCTGCAGGGAGTTCAACTGAATGCCAATCGTAGAGCTGACTCACTGAAACAAATATGCATCTGCAGCCTGCACACTACAACACAGACCCCATAGTGTATGACACTTGATTGATTAACATCTACCTTTTCGAGCTAAATGGTATGGTATAAGTAGCTCACTGTGTCAGCACTCAAAAGGTGATAAAACCCTGTTCTTTCTGTGTTATAACAAAAAAAATAAAAAAAATAATCTATATTTAAAGAGCACTCTTCAAAACCAAAGTTAACAAATGATTCACACAAGGTGGCAAATTCAAAAAATTATATAATCATTCAATATTATAATAAAACAAATGTCTGACCAAAATTAAAATAAAAAACTCAATTAAAATAAGGAGAAACTCTCAGCTAAAGGTATGTTTAAGGAAGAAATTTAAAAGATAGTACTGACTTAGTCTCGCATTGCCAGACCTTCCTCCACAGTCCACACAGCATTCCGGGATGGGAGAAAAACATGCTCTGGTTTATTGGCATTTCTTTAAACCAATCACAATCGGCTTGGGCGGCGCTAAACACCGGACAGAGCCACGGTGCCGCCGCAAAAAAGCCTTGGGAAGGAACTTGTTTTCGTGGAACATGTACGTTCAAAAGTTGTTTTAGTCGTGCAACAGAAAACTCAGATTGGACAGATAGTCTAGCTGTCTGGATTTACCCTGCAGAGATCTGAGGTGCAGTTAAAGGTGCAGTAGGTAATCACTGCTCAGGCACACTCCTCCCTTACCCCTTCCCCGCGCACGAGCTGCAGATAGGTTTCCTCCCCTTCCCCCCCTCTTCACACTCGCTCTACAAATTTTTTGGCTAAGTCCTGGATCTTCACAATCCTACCTACGGCACCTTTAACCATAGTCCTCAGAAATCTACCGGAGTTTAAAATTCCAACACAAAGAAAGCGGAAGGTAACGGACATCCAGCCAAAAAGAACGTTATCTAGGGGAATTTCCGGCAGCACCGGAGCAATCCCGGAAGTGGAACGTCGTGGATAAAGACTAGTACTGACTTAACCAGATGGTCCACATGAGATTAATGTTTGTGGATCAGAACAGTGGTCCTAAACCTAGAAGATACATCTGAGCGGTTGCACAATGATTATTCTTTGTCCTACACAAAGTTAAGCTTGTATTTTTTGACCTCCCTCTTATCTTTTCTTTTTTTCTTGTAAATTACAGAACCATTTGACTTCTTCTGTTTGATTTCATTTAATACATAGAACTTATCTCACAAGAAAAAGAAAAAGGAGAAAGAAAAGGGGGAAATGAACAGCATGTGTAGTAAATCAAACAGACGGGGGTCAAAGTAAACTAACCTGAACTTTGTAGGGGTTAGCAGCGCCGCCGCCACCACCATACTTATAGTAGATCCTCAAAGTTTAACCCTCATTTAACACTGCATAATGCCATGCAGTCTCTCTTTGGTCTCCATACCTGCACACACTCTTAGACACACCTTACAGCACAGAAATGTCTAATTCTATTTGATGAATATGTATGCATTGCCATTGTAAACTACGAGTCAATTATAGCACCATGGTTATTCCGAGCGGGCTGAAGGTGGAGGCTCCTCAAGACATTAGTATGCCAATGTGTTTAAAGGCCAATTTCACCCTGCATGCCTCTGGAACAAAACCCTCAAAGAATTTGCATTTCAACAGAATATCACTTTTCACTGCCTGTTTATGAATCTGCGTCCCGTTGGTGCTCCCATTTCACATTTCCTAGCCTGGATGCATAATCACTTTTGTGTCAAATTGTCTTCATTGAGTTGTAATAAGCAGAAAAAGATGCAAGTGGAAAGCAGTTCTTTTTTTTTCCTTTTCGATTATACTTCCTAAAATTTTGCGAGTTGGCGTTCTTGTTTCTTGCAGCGATTTCCTCAAGTGTGCAATGTCATGTTTGAATGCATTATATTCCTCATTAAACACCAGATAACAGGAATACATTGAGGGTATTCAATAGCTCTCCGGACCTGAACGTAGGTCTCCTTCTGCTGTACGAGGAATTAAAACTCAATCATATGTTCAAAATGGGTTCTCAACTCTCCTCATACAAAAGGAGAATAAAACATTGTATCCGCTGTGTGGCACCCCCATCCCCTTTATCATAGTCATGGTAGTAATGACAGCTTTACAGAGGGAAGTAATTAGTAGGTTTCCTGTCAGTGCTGCCAACTGATGAGTGTAAGTAAGGTCTCACAAGTAGAGTGAAAGCATTAGTCCCTCACACTTCGTTTTCTCACTTTGGTTATTTCCATTGTTTACTCATATAAATGGCCAGCTCTCTCTCTCAAAAAAAAAAGAAAGCAAAGTGTTATACTTTCAGCAGTTAAATGCAGTTAACAGCTAAATAAACCCATAGAAATATACTAATACCTGTGCGTACAATATAGATAGATTCACATAATACTAAATAACTCTGCGCCAAGATATTAATTAAATAATACATTCTTCCCCAGACTCTGAAACCTTAATGTGACTTTAAAATGAGAAAATCGAAACATTTCAAATGCTGCACTCAAACCGTTTTGAGGGTATGCAGTGTGTATGTCAAGCGATTCTATTAAAAATACAGAACTTGCCAGAGCAAAGAAAGAAAAAAACTTTCTAAAAGACAATTTCTCCCTTTGAAATGTTTCTTGCCTGGAGCATACAATAAATGAGGCTCCGGTGAGCAGGCAATAACTTTTGTCAACAATACACTAAATATTATGAGCTGTAGATGTGCAGTATGCGGTTTAACAACATCCTACGAAACAACCACATAAAAAGGCCTTTGTACCGACAATAATGCGTGTACCAGGTACAAATAGAAGTTAAGAGAAAGGCACTTATCCACTGTTGCTTTTGGAAATTAGCAACACTCGTGTCACACCAGGCACACAATTTGTGTTTTTATGTTTATCTTTTTCTTTCTGAAAATAAAAACATGATTGAACTGTATGTTAATATTAAATTAAAGAGGCTGTCACCATGGAATCAGTGACTGTGCCGAGGTGCACTCTAAAGTCAGTAGGAAAAGGAGCACTGTGAGTGCAGACTTTTACAAGGTTGGTAAAAAAAAGCATTAAAGTACATATCAAAGGAGAAGAGCATGTCAATTATTTATCAAAGTGAGGGAAAAAAAACCACAAGGGCTGATGCGTAAACAAAGGTAACAGGATGGTGCTGGAAACAGAAAAGGACAGGGCGAATAGAGGCCAGCTTAAAAAGCAACGTCCAGCACTCAACAGTTAAAATATATGTATATATAGAATGTATTAGATAATTTGACACAAAATGAAACAAGTCATTCTCTAACCGAGTTAAAGTTATTCAGCTTTCTTTTGTTTGTTTAACCCCACACTCCCGCCAAAAGCATTAGCGTTTTCTACATGTGTATACAGATTTAAGTGTTCCTTGTGACCCATAAAAGCTGCGGGGCGTGGAGAACCCTGCAGCATCGGTAGCATTGTTTATTTGTGGTAAAAGGTCAGTGCTTGCACATTTACGTCTCTGGTATTTACCTCAATTTGCAAACATGTAAGCACAAGCAGTCAAACCTGATTGCATTAACTGTAATGCGTTACAAACATATACAGCCCTGTGTTCGCATATGTAAAATGTCATTTACACAAGATTCACAAGCTAAAAAAAAGAAGAGCCTCTGGATCCCTGTATAAGAATTATGACCTAGTCTGTTTGAAGCTCCATTGTGTAATGTTTTGAGTTGATTCTTAGCAAAAAAACACACATGCATACATATACATATATATATATATATATACATACATACATACTGTGTATAACAAAAACACACATGCATACATATACATATATATATATATATATATATACATACATACATACATACATACCTATACATATAATATATATATGTATTATTCAGAATCATGAACCATGTGGCGCCTCCATCTTTAAAATACATTAACCAAAGAGGGACATACCTCCGCATTTTGTGCTTTTACACTCAGTGGCACCGTGACGAATGCCAGGGAGAGATTACACGCGACTGCCGGCAGATTTGAAAGCCTGTTGAAGATTTTGGATCACGCTGATACTTTACCAACATTAGCTTGCATTCATTTGGGAACCTGATAGCTGATGTTAGCAATGGAATGGTACCAAAATAGCAAAAACTTAAAACTATTATTACACTGGAAGGAACACTCACGGACAAAGTCGTACTTGTTGGAATAATATGGCCACCGTAGTAATACGAGTTAATCCGCGATCGGAATGGGAGGGACTAGAAAGGGAGAAATTCTTACACAAAACAGCTTTAAATGTGTACAAGAGGGCAAAAAAAAAACTGAGTGACCAAATCATTGAACCATGAACTTGGTTAGTGTTATGATTGCAGGTCCATTTATTACCCTCGATACTGTGATATTTGGGAACCCTGGAGGGGCTGGATACAAGCTGCAGACATACAGGCCCTCCTCTCCCTGCTTCTACGGAGAACAGAAGCTTGATTCTCCCACCTGCAAAGGCTCCATCTGCTCACGCTGCACAGCACAACGACAAAAATCTCCACCAACCAGCACACAGTCAAGCCAACCTTGACTGTAACACCCTATGACAGTTTGTATTTGATACAGATATCCGCTTGATGCTTTGCAGTTATTGTCAGCGACTACAATTATCTCCAGAATAAATGCATTCGATGTTCCTCTAAGATATTTTTCTGTCTTTGCAAATGACATTCCGCCCGTGTTTTGTATTGTATCTCAACTCTTCAAGCTGGTGGTCTGCAGTGCATCAGTAAGAGATGGTGCAGCACATAGAAATCTGGAGAGTAGAGAGGGTGAGCGTAGGTTTTTGGTACTGTATTAGTTATTCATGTGTCTGCCGACCAAACGGCCAAGAAAACTTCCCCACAATCCCACAAAAAAGCAAATGTGTAGTAAAAAGCAGCGACGTAGACCCCAGCAACCTCTACAGAGGAGATTTATGGGACCTCCATGAAGTGAATCTTCCAGAGGTGATGGAGGAATGAGGGCACTTTAAATCCCATTACTATGTGATCAAAAGTCGTTTCTCACTTTAGATTATCCAGTGGAGGCCTAGTGGGATCCTGTAAAGAGAAAAACCTGAAATCCTGAGAAGTATTGGCGGATAACAATGGTGAGAGCGCGAGGGGCACATATTTCTCTTCATTAAGCGATAAATAATGCAGGGGGAATCATATGAATAATTTTCTCCCTAATGGATATTGCATGCTGAGAAAGGATTTCCAGTTCCACTTTTTAAAAATTTAGCATGTGAAATGATGCGTCGCTATGTGACAAAGTGATTTTTCGGGGCAAGAAGAGAGAACCCGCAAATGCATCAGAAAGCTTTAGAAAAAAGAAAATAAAGTGAGACTGAGAGAAGAGCGAGGCTGGGACTCTTCCCATTGAGTTCGACAGCATCAAATTACTTATCCTGTCAGGCCTTGCCTCCGATATGTTTCTAAACACCAATTTATTTTATCTAATTATTAAACATTCAGGGTGCTGTTAACCATTTCTATACTGCTCTACGTTTCCTCTACACTGGGAAGTCTAGAGATGTGCACAATGTTGTATTATTAAAAACTTATATTTTTATGTGGTCTGCTTATATTTTTGTATTGATTTGTGTCACTGATGTAAATCAGCTGTAATTTAGTTCATAACGCCAAAGCTGGTGGGTTGTAGTGGGTAACCGTGAATTAAATACTATCCAGAACTCTGCTACCACTCCTAAAAATGATCTGGGAGGTGCAACCACTTTCATAAGATGGTCCTTCACCCATACAATTCTAGTTGAGTCTTTGATTAGAAATCTATACGGAAAACGCTGAACATACGGTTGTCGAGTGGGGGAAATTGCATTTCCCATCTGTTTAAATATAGAATTCCTCATACTTTATTCTCGTCATCAAAACTCTGAGATGGTACATCACAGATTGCATGTACATTAGAAATGCAGCCTGTCATCCCTAGATAGGATGGGAAGTATGACAACCTATGGAAATTCAAACAGCGTATCCGATAACAGGCTCTTTCATTACGGTTGATCGGTTGGATGGATGGATTTAACATCAAAATAAAATGTTTCTTCTTGCTGTCAAAGTGTGTCATGACTTGCAGTGGCACATCTGTAAAGATATGAAGGAAACTGCAGAAACATATGACAGTTTACAAAGCCCAGGTGTAAGGGATGTGGACTTTTTTCAGACTGTTTCAGCCCCTGTGATGCTACCTGCGTTCAGCAGCATGACATACAATATGCATATGTTATCAAAGTAAAAAATCTGGCATGAAACTTTAATGAACTGAAGAACAGAGGGAGCAGTGCGAAAGAGAAGCTGATTTGCTGAAGGCAATGTGGAATTGTTTTAGCGAAGCGTAACGGACAAGAAGCAGGAAACCTGGGAGAAGGAGAACAATCGCTAGAAGCATTTGCATTTCACATGTGAATGTAGGAGAGCCACCTCTGCAATTATACATACCACTGAGTAAGGACATGGCTGCAATCCACAAAGCAAATTTCCATGCTTTGAACAGAGCCACAGCTTGCCTGGGGACTTGGCAGCTCAGGTGGCAAGCATGGTTAATTTCACCATTTGGGGGAACTTGTAAGCTTTAGCCTACATGGTCAGCAGCTAAACATTACTTTCCCATCACTAGATGCTATCTGATTTGTTGTCCTTGGACTATATTCTCTTAATCTTATTTTAATTGCAGCGCACTTCCCCTAGTGAGCCACATTCCCCTTTTTTTAAGATGAACAGCACAAAAAGAATTCCACACCGATTGGGAAAACTATCCTAGAGCACCAGCAAAGTTTGACCCCCGCCTACATGCAACCTATTTTGAAATCAGATTGCCCCCCGATTTACCTCCACACACCAGACAGCATTAGTCCGCACCAGGGCTGGAGTTGCTAGGCAACTGAAGACACTTGCTGCAGACTGAAATGATTCTTTGATTCAAGGAAAGATCTTATATAATGCCTTACAGGGGAGAAATTTAATTTAATTATATACTTGCCTAACAATGGTCTTAATAATTAGAATGATGTTAGTTGGGACAACATAGTCGATAGCAGCATGAGTTGATTTAACATGGAAGTCTTTACTGAAAATGCATCTCTGTTCAAGTTGGTTACTTTTACATAAAGTAGTTTTGCTGTTATGAAGGGGAATTGTAAAAAAAATAAATACAAAAAAAACACTTTACACACACACACACACACACTTTATGATAATGACTAACTTAACAATAACAATAATTAACATATAGCTTAATGCATGGTAATGAGTTCATGTGTGTAGATGGTGCTTTGTTTAAGGTCAGGGAAAAATCAATGGATTATGAGGATGTGACTCAAGTGTTATTAAAACATGCTAATTATCCCACAATATTTCCATACATTTACATTTCCATGCAGTAAAAATGATCCGATACATGAGCCATCCCTTTTTGTCATATTAGTTTGCTTGTGTTAAAAAAAATGCTGCAATGCACCAGATATCCACTGTGCAAAACATGAGACTATTTCAGTAATATGTTAATTGTGATTCATCTAGTTAACATAATATGTGGGTAGCCTGAGACACCAGTAATTACCATTTCCTATATGCTTCTTAGGTGCGGCGGTGACCCCTGGGAAATTATCGGGGTTAAAGGTCGAGTGGTGGGAGCTCCGTGCTGTGGCTGACCTGGAGATGCTTCCTGGAAATGAAGGCAATCTGGCTGCAGGGAAATACATAACTTATATGTGCCTGGATTATCTAAATCATGGGTGAGGAAGCTCATATGCATATTCATTTTCGAGTGCTGCATCCCTCTTACTGAATCTATCATGAAGATTAATGAACATTATTCAGTCATTCATGGTTTACTGTGATCAGATTTCAAATGTGAGCAGACAGCATCACCTACTGACCATAAGCGGTACTCAACAGTAGAAATGAGCCTGCTTATTTGAAGAATATCACATTCTATTTCAATTGCATTTATCCAGCATATAGGTTCCTTTTTGAATTGTTTAAAGCCACTTTTACTGTTGATGCAATGCTAGTTTTAGCCACAATTTCTATATTTCATTATTTTCATAGCCTCAAAGTAATAAAGTCCAGCCTGATCACAGGTTGAAAATAATTACATTCAAAGACATGGCATCAGATAAGTATAGACATTTAGTAGTATTATTCTGTGAGAATGTTGATAATGGTGATGAACATCATTATTATCATTATGGTTATCATCATTATTTAGGATATTATTCACCTTATGGTGGCAATGTACTGTATATAAGTACTGAGCCTTATGGGTATATGTAGGCATGCATGTATGTATATATGTAGGTAAATGTATGTGTATGTATATGCAAACACACTGTATGTATGCATGTATGTAGAAAGTTATCTGGGTAAGTGTATATGTTATTTAGTTTTTTTGTATAATTTATTTTAATACATTTTTTTTTTATATTTTTTGTCTTGTCAATTTTTTCCTTGACAATTTCTTTGTTACTCTTAAAAATGTGAGAATGGGGGGCCTGATATAAACTGAAGCTTCTGACCCTACCCTTTGGTTACGGCCAATACATTAATTCATTCATTCATTCATTCAAGTTAATGTTGCTGCAACTGATGTAGATACTGGAAATTGATGTCAGTTGGTGAAAAAGATAGGCGAACAAAGTGACTTTTCTGAATTGTTTAATTACTTAACATTACTTATTATCAAACGCCTCCTGTGTTGAAGTTAATGCAATCTAGTGAATCACCACGAGGTGTCACTGTGTAACCATTGGTCAGGCACGAGCAGAGTTTCAGTTGTATGACTAGAAAAATCAAATGGGTGTAAATCATGAATAAATAATGTCTGGCTGCATATGAAACACTACAACTCAGATATATTGATCCCAGACACGTGGGCAGTAATGTTGCTCTCACTGAGAGTCAAAGGAGGTCAATTTACAGTCAAACACACACACACACACACACACACACACACACACACACACACACATGCACACGCACACACCCACAGACAGAAAGACAGACAAACAGACAGACACACTCAAACACCAATAAACACGGTCAAACAAATATGGAAGACACACACCCACAGACAGACAGACAGACAGACAGACAGACAGACACACTCACACAGAATACAAAACAAAACATTGTGTTTACTTGTTCTTTGATACATTTATTTGCAGTTTCTCTTTTCTACTTCAACATATATCCATCTCTATGACAAATTGGAGGGCAAGTTAATGGGGAACAACAAAATCTCAACATCTTTCCATATGTAAACATATACAGTAGTCTAAGAATATCATGAAAAGTTTGACTTCATAAACCTTTCAATCAAAATCTTACGAATTAGTAGTGACTGGTGTCAGTTTCTCCCGTAGACAGGTTCTTGTGCTGCTCGTCTGTCTTGCTGCTTGATTTTCTGTCTAAATGGTGGTCGGTGTGTTTGCGCTGCAGCAGTAGCAGACACTGGTTCCTCATCTCTTTGTTCATACAGAGCAGGATTATGGGGCTGGAGAGTAAAGGCAGGTCCAGCAGCAAATCTCTGACCATCTCTTGACACACAGACTGGTGCTCCATCAGCGCAAACACAGCACCTATAGCACATTAAGCATGATATTCCAATGGTTAGTAATTATTGCAATGTCTTAAATGTTTATATTTATATTTTGCGATATAGAACCACAAATAAGTATTTCAAAACCATTGTAATCTTTAAATGTATATTAATACACTGTAAAGTTCTGTATCACCTTTCATAATAGTATAATTAAGCACCCTTTATTAGAAAAATAAAAAAAAGAGTTACGGTGTGTGTTTTAGTTCAGATTTGCTTTACCCAGCCAGCGGAAAAGGGTAGAAAATGTATTTATTCAAAATCATAAATAAGTACTGTATTCATCAATTTCCATGTTTTGACTGAGCCATTCCTAAGTAATACCAATGTTTGTGTAATGTAAGGGTAAAATTGACCTTGGTAGTATTAATAAATAATCCTAGTCATTCAAATGCTAAGGACAGCTTTTCTTATGTATTGATTTATTTTGTATTTATTTTTAATTACACAAAAATCTCATTTTTCAATCATTTATAAAAATAAAAATCGATCTCATGTCTCAAACGGCAGTCTTAAGTCCTAGCTCATTTTTCTGAAAATAGCCTTTAGGCTTTTGAAAAGACAACCCACTGTACATAGGAAGCTCTGAATTTCATCACTAGAGATAGGGTTTAGTTACTTCCTCCAAATCTGGTCAGTTTAACAAGTTAAGTTATATATATACAAAGCTGTCTTTGAGGAGTTGTGTTGCTACAAAATGTGCACTTTAAGGTAAATACAGTAGTGCATCATTTGTATGTATACAGTACATGTTAAGTACATGTATTGTGCTAATGTCATTTATTTCAAATTTCAGAATAGTATTCCAAATATGTAATTGCTTCACGTAGGTTTCCAATTAGGAACTGTTGTTAAAGCAAGTATTCACATTCATTTAAGTCAATCTCAAAACTCACGTTTCATATGTAAACTGAAAGAGTTGTTGGTTGCTGTGATTTTTCCTCTTCACCAACTTGCTTTAAAGAGACTTCTCTCTTAAGCGATTTTCATGTAATGGGGGACTTAATTTACTGAAGCTAATATTAGGTTTCAGCAGTAAAATGTGGACATTATTGTAAGAAGGGATCTCTTCACGGCGAGCACAGACGAACAATCACAGCGACTAACTCTTTTAAAGTACATATGGGCATGGGAATATTGTGTTACTGTCTGACTGATTTCAAAATGTGAACCTATCCTTTACGTCAAACTTATGGGTCAAAGATACCCCCACAGAAACTGTAAAGCAACAATTCCTTACCAGGTACATGTGCTGTGAAGGTGATGAGTGATATGAGGCTGAACACTTTGGCCAGGTGCACGTTGACTTTTTGGCTCCGGTGCATCACGTTAGCGCTCTGGATGATTGTGTGTAGAATGTGGGCGTAGAAATACAGGCTTAAGGGCAGAAACACGGCAGTCTTGACCAGCAAAAGGACCCTCATGATTTCATCATTAATGAAGGAGAAGCAAGTGAGGTTGACAGGATCCAGGTGAAGCACGTGTCTGCCCAGGAGCCACAGGGTCAGGTCCTTCAGCCCCACAGGAAGGAGAGGTAACAGAAGCTGCAGTGCCAGGAAAACCCTGTTGTTTACCAGGTGCCTGCAGTCACATACCACTGTCAGGTAAAGAGAGAAGGTAATGAAGGAGACGTATTGGAAGGCGGCGAAGCTCGTCAGGTGTTTGGCGCTCACCATGACTTCACACAGACGAGAGCCAAGCAGCCAGTGGCTGTGATGCTTCCAGTGGATGGTCATGGGCCACAGGCACAGGTTGACAAGGTTGCAGCAGGTGCTTCCGAGGATGAACATCGCCACATTGCTCCTTATTTTGCTTCGCCGGCTCAGCAGACAGGACACCAGGGAGACCAGGATGATGAGGTTCAAGCCAAAGCCAGGGACCAGAAGCACAACTTTAGAGGAGGCAGTAAGGTTCAGGTAGAGGGAGACTACACACAGGGAGGAGGACGTCTCATTCATGGCAGACGGGTAGTAAAGACCAAGGTGTTGGCAAAGGTAGAGGGGAGGACTGACTTTCCTCTGCGTTGCAAATTACTATAAAAGGGAAACCTGTAATGCTCTTGGGTAACAGGGACAGAAATACAGTTTGTGCAACATGTGAAATGCAGCATCATCCCTTCATCATGTAAACATGTTTTCTTCCCGTCTTACATCAATGTCCAATCACCTTAACTTTTGCTTCTTCGGAAGTTTATTGTTTCTAAGACTTTTCCCCCTGTGGACCCAATTACTAAGGATTCAGTTCATAATCCCTTTCCTCTCATTATAAGCCTCTAATAAAACTGAAAATCTTTAGCTACTGTGCACGAACTTGACAAATCGATGGGACATGACCTTATATTCTTCTTCTTTCCCAGTGTTTATACAGTGCTTTCTTTCGCTTTTATCACATACCGATGACAAGCACAAGACTCCTTTTATTTGTTAGATTTTATATTTATGCTTTCTCCAACCTCAGCATTTATGTTTTACTAGTAATTATTCATATCTTATCCCCACCCCTCATCACCAATCTTCTTGTTCATTCCTTAAAACAAACAAGGTGCTTTTGCTCAAATACCTTGATGAGACTGGGATATGTATTCACCCTTCAGTGATAATATTCTGTCCATGAAATATCGCGGTTTGTTAATTCTAGGTTGTGTCTAATTTATTACCTTGTGATCTACAAGTCATTACCAGCAGCTTCCTCCCGCTCTACCAGTGCAGAAATAGTCCTAATGAGAGTGGAAAACTAATGTGTTTACTTCTCTGGGGCTTTATTAATGTGACACAGTCTGGTTGATTAAGTAGCTAACTACTCTGACATTACCTAAAAGCAACATATAAAAATGGCCTCCATTACAAGAGCACAGTGATATTTAAATGTGTGATTCGGTGTTGGATTTAATGCATTTACAGTGCATGATGTTGCTGTCATGTGTGAGCAAATGTGTATTTACTTATCACTGTGCATGCTGTTGCAGACTCTGACACAGGTGGAGAGGGCAATACATAATACAAATGGCAAAAGTCTGCTCAAATTCTATTTAAAATCTGCATTTGCCATGGCCTAGAAATCTAGACGTACCCTTGTGGCAGCAAATTTAATTTGCAGCCAGGGTGGTCTAGGCACTCTCCGTTGGCTTGCGAGCTGGAAAAACCAAACTCTAGTCCTTCCAATCACATCGTGTATAGAGTTGATGGGCGGGCTTATGGCCGCTGCTGCTATGGGAACAGCGGTCTTCTGGAAGACGTTTTTCTTTGAGAAAAGAACAAAGAACGGCACTGAAGTCATTCTTAAAAAAGGAAGATGTGTTCGGAGTTTTGCCGACCGGATATGGCAAAAGTTTAATCTAGCCAGGTTGTAGCGCTATCCTATTGCGTGCAGAGGGAATTTGAAAGACAACCGCTTATCCCGCCCCTCGGATTGAGCGCCATCAATGGTGAGGCTTGTCAGGCTACATTTGCATCACTTAATAATCCAATATCTGGATTTAGTGTTTTTTAGCCATGTTAGCCTGTGTGACAGTTGGTCCACCACTTTGGTCCAGAGTCCAGACTGAAATACCTCAACAATTGGATGGATGATTATTTGTGCAGACACCATAGGATGAATCCTACTAACTTTGGTGATCATTACCAGCATGTCAAAATGGAAATTTTCCAATGGTTTGGTTTGTGAATAAAAACCCAGATGCACTTTGTGTTTATAGGGGATTAGCAAATGTTAGCATGGTAAACCTAAGAAGGTGGACTTCATATACATTATGGGCCCTATCTTGCAACCGGCATAGCGCAAAGCCCAACACAAGTGTCTTTGCTAGTTTAAGACCAACACAGTTGTAATTTTCCTGTCCAGCGTCCACATCATTTAAATAGCAAATGCACCTGTGCCCATCTGTGCGCAGGTGCACAAAAAAACAAGAGTGAGTCTGTTCGTTCTCCCGGTTCAGCAACCCAGTCTCATGGCAGCTCGTGAAATGGTCACGTTATGTAATCTATTTATACGTGTTCACAGGGACGTTTTCGTTGTTTTTTGTCGTGGTGGCCAGCACGAAAATGTAAACTAATGTATTTAAATGGGAAGCATATGTTGTGGTCACAGAACGACTACGGTAGTGAGTAGTATGAAATGCCGAAAATCCACGTAAGGAGGTTGGTTGGGGAGGTGGATGGGTCAAACAATTCCGGACTTTCACCCCGGAGGCCGGGGATCGCGTCCCGCGTGTGGCGTTTTGTTTCCCCGTTAACCATCCCGTTATTGTCGTGCGTTCCCTGCGGCCGTCTCCCGGCGTGTGAGACATCCTTTCCCCGTTGTTTTTTTCCTTAACCCAACCTCCGCCATCCTGTTATTGTCGTGCGTCCCCCGCGGCTGTGTCCCGGTGTGTGAGGCGTCCTTTTCCCATAGTTTTTTTTCCTAAAACCAACTTCCGCCATCCCGTTATTGTCGCGCGTCCTGAAATCTCTCCTTCCTGCTTAGCAAACCCGCCATCATAATAGCCATGTGCCAAGGTACAAACGCGCCTGACTTTTAAAGGGAATGGGAGATGACACTCTGATTGGTTTATTGCATGTTACGCCCACAACACACCTATGATTAATTAAGACACTAAGTACAGCCCTTTTGAACCATGCGCCTCGTGCACGGACCATTTTTTCTGCCGTTAAACTAGCAAAAGTGGATGTTTACACGCCTTAAACGCACCTGCGCCATGCGCTTCACGCCGAGTACTTAGATTGTTAAAATAGGGCCCTGTATCTTCAAAACATCGGCATTTTAGCATTGTCATTCTGAGCGTTGTCATTCTGAGCATTGCCATGCTAGCGTTAGCATTTAGCTCAAAGCACCAAGGAATAGTGCCTAAGTGCCACACAGTGCCCCTAGTATGGCTGTAGACTCTTAGTCTTCTTAGGATTTAAAATATTTTGTACATAAGCTTAAAATACATATTGTACTGTAGGCAAAGGTTATCCTCCATTAGCATTGTTGAATTTACCCATAGATCATTTAAGGAGAACTGATTCTTTGCATACTAAACATTAATCAGTCCCTCCAGGGTTTCGCGACTTTTTCGGTGCGACTCGCAATTTTGACCAATCACTGCAACTTTTCCGCAAATTTGACCAATAACCTGAAGTTTCCCGCGACTTCAACCAATCCGAGCAGTCCCACGTGCACTCTGAAAGCCACTGACCAAGCGGGAGTGAGAACGGGTTGATCATTTCCTTGTTTCTGATATGAAACACATTTACCAACAAAACATACAGCAAAAGACATTTCAGGCCGTCCTGCCAACCTGTATACATTTTAACATATATATACATATACATTTAATGTACGTTGTAACATTTTTTCTCTCTAAAGTCGCTGAAGCTGCTGCCGTTTCAATCCTGTCGGCTCTCTGCAGCGGGCGGGGCTGCTGCTCCGTTCCCCCCCGCGACTGACGCGCGCACACAGACACACACACACACACACACACACACACACACACACAAACACACGGTGGATGCAGGAAAAAACAGAGATGAGACTTACAGGATGACCTAAATTGAGGACAGATACGCTCGTTATTGTAAGTGCAATGATAAGTTAAAGTCCAATAAGAACTTTATCAAACCGTATGAATGTGTGTCCCAGGCCAGGATAGGAAATTAACAAACAATGTAAAGATCAACAAGCCACTGACACATATGTTCAAATTTGATTCATTCAATAAATTATTATTTTTTTGTCCAAAATACACCAGCGATTTTCATATAATACCAACATTTGCAGCATCCTGAGCCTTTTTGGTATAAAGAACTATATAAAAAAAGCAACTTTTTTTTGCAACTTTCATTGTCTCCCGCAACTTCATTGCAACACACATACAAAAGACATTGCAACTTTTATCGCAATTTTTTACAAAAGCTCCGGCAGGCATATTGGGCAATCTAAAAAAAAGGCCACGGAATCCTGGAGGGACTGATTAATACAACTGTACAATTTATGAACCTGTTTAAATTCTCTGTGCTTTTTGAGTCTCATCAGGGTTTGCTTGTTTGTTTGCTTGTTTGGCATTGCTGCCTGACTGATTCCAGCAGGCGATCTGATAATGATAATTGGTCAGCTTGAACAGGCCTGTCTAATGCATCAAGGGCCACTGTGCTCTTCACATGGCATCTAATCAGGCTGCAGGAGAGATGTGATCACTGAGCGGACAGAGCTGGACACTGCTGCAACTTCATATCACATGCAGTGATAAGTGCTGAAGACACAAGAGGATGAATACCACTCATTATACAAACACTGATATAAGTTGCTTTGCTTTTTAGTTGTTTTCAACCAAGATGGAAATACAGTATACTTAAAATAGCGTTGAGTGGGAGGAGGGATGGCAGTGGTCCTGGAGTGTTATTATTCCAACTTGTATGTAAATGGTGAATGCCATCAGTGTGTCTCTGATGGATTGAGCTTCTATTTCCCTCCAGCAGTGGGTGCTCTGAAGACTGACAGACAGGCATACAACAGTGAGAGGTGCTGTTCCTGAAATTGATTGAAAATCAGAGATGCTTGCAGGAGAAGTTTGATCTGAACAGACTGCAGAGCAAGGGGTTGAAGTGATAGGAAAATGGAGATAGAGGAATAGAGACAAACAGAGAGAGGGAGCACTGTCAGTCAGTCGCGAGAACAGATCGGCCTCAAGGTGACAACTCCTTCCATGAGATAGTTTTCCACCGAGGGTAATGGAGCTTGGGTCTCACAAAAAGCAATTTATAGCTAAGCCAACGGAGGTCTGAGAGAAACATAGTCTCGCTCAGTGTCAAATATTTTCGGCAACAAATGGTACTGTGTCAGGCCTGTAGATTTCTACCTGAGGCCCATTAACACCCTGTGGAAAACATGCCGCATGCATAAGAAGTTCAGGCTAGGTTAGAAGCTCAAAGGCAGGCAAACAGTTGTGAACAAATGCTTGAAGACTTAAGACATTCCTCTAACAGTCAATATACTTACAAGCTCTATTAATCATCTTATCCAGGAAAATCATATATATATATATATATATATATATACCGTATTTTTCGGACTATAAGTCGCTCCGGAATATAAGTCGCATCAGTCAAAAAATGCGTCATGAAGAGGAAAAAAACATATATAAGTCGCACCGGACTATAAATCGCATTTATTTAGAATATAAATACAAGAGTTATTCAACTACACAATAGCACACAGAACAATACGCTCAATACGGTAGGTGCCCGGTATGTTAACGTAACACATTAACAGTTATTGAACTATACAATAGCACACAGAACAACTAGCTACCAGGGCGTGGAGCATGGATGTATTAAAAGGCGTGGAGACGTAACTGCACCGTGAACGAGCCCCTCCCGACTCGTTCCTCCAGCTCTGGCCGGCTTGCTTTCAGCCCGCGATTAGCCGATTAGCTTTCTTTGTTTTCTTCATTGCAGTAAGAGTCACCTTTTCGCCAGTCTCCCTCATAAGTTTCTCCCTCATTTCAAACTCTCTTTCTGCTGCTCAATTACCGTTTTCGGGGCTGCATATTTTACTCCCTGCAGTTTGTTATCTCTTTTCTTTCTCAGTTGTCTTTAGTAGGAGCGTTCTAGTTGTCACAAGCCTAGAGCGCCCTCTCGCGGCTGTAGACGGTAATGTTTTCAGTATGAATTAACATGTAAAAACATGTTAAATTATATATATTTTGATATATAAGTCGCACCTGACTATAAGTCGCAGGACCAGCCAAAGTAGGAAAAAAAGTGTGACTTATAGTCCGGAAAATACGGTATATATATATATATATATATATATACCACAAGTTTATTAATGAAAGGCTGCTACACAGTATGACTGCTGTGCTCTATAATTGAAGTAAACTTAACATGAAAGTTAATATAACCAGAGTGCTGTTAAGTATGAATAAATCATAAGTTAATCCTTACCCTAAATCAGCCCAAAACATTCAGACCCCATAAGAGAAAAAAGGCTGTAGGGAAAAAAACACTATGCATTTCTAATGTAAGAAACTAGCACTGTGTGCATTTAGTGCCATCTGTGGTGTCTGGGACGATGAATCTAATTTTAATGAGTAGATTATCATCTTGCACCTTAAAACTAACTGGCTGAGAGCCAATAAATCCTGATGAGGGTTACTATTGGGCTGTCTCCAAATTCTTGTTTGGACGAAAATCCCCAAAATACGGCTGGCCTGGCTGAATAGGATTTCATGTTGCTTCCAGGGAAATGAAGAGACTTGTGCGGAAATCTCTCAAGCATACACACTACTTTTCAAATCACAGACTTCATTCTTTGATCTCCTTGCCAATTTCCTAAGCTTTTGTTTTTCCAAACAGCCAATGTTGTATGAAATCTCACTCGAGCAGAAGATGGTCGTAAATTCTCAATAAAGCTCTGATAAACAAGAAGGTTTACTGCATCAAACTGATATCGATTTTTAAGTGACTGGACCACATGATATGGTCATTGTAGTGAAGTCAAAGGGAATACATGGATGAAATGTATTTTCTGTGTGGATTTTTATGACCGAGAAATGCACAAAACTGAATTGTGCAATACAGTATATAGATTATCCTAAATGTTTTTTTCCCCAATGCACTGGAGCCAGATACTCTTTCCCGCCGCCCTATCTCCTGTCCCACTGGAAGAACTAATTATCAGACAGAAGAGTCCTTGTCCGACAGCAATTACCAGACTCAGTAATGTGTACTCATGCTGTTGCAAACTGTAGATGTCTCGGGTGGTTGAAATGTTTGAAACTATCTAGCAACTCTGCCCTTAAAGCAGATTCACTGCAGCACAGTTCTCATTCAACCTTCAGTCTCGTTTCATCAGCGTCTCTATAGCTGGCATGTAAATTCTTATGGATTCAGGCTCTGGGCTGTCTGCCTGTGTGGGCTGGCGGTAAAACCTTTGGAAAACTCAAGGACAAAGGCAGGTAGAAGAAACCAAGACTCCTCACACATTTTTATAATACCAAGTGCGGATACAAAAATTTGTGTGGCGTGACGATCAGGTCGAAGACAAACAGGGAGCAGCAGGCTAAACTCTCCTGTGATTAAACCATCATCTCTGATTTGAGATGGCCCCCAATGATTTTTATGGTTACTGTATACTGAGAGTAGAAAGATGTGTGGTTGATGGAACTTAATGCAGCCATAATGGGAAAATGATCACACTGGGCTTGTCATGGTATTAAGGCCTCCTTTTAAAGCAAGGGAATAGATCAATGATCTGTCCAGCTTTTTGTCAAGGGTTTGTCTTCTTTCATGATATAAGAGCTTACAACTGTAGACCGTCAGTGCCCTCATTATCTACAGTATATGACCATTCCAAAAATATCGCATTGAAAAGAAAACATTCTGTTCTGTTACCTCTATGGCAAAGTTTAGACAGCTAAAGTGTTGTGGTAAAAGTTAGGAAAGCATCCTTATGGGTAAAAATAGCCTTTGTTGATGTTTTGTTGTTGGTAAGAAATGGGATGGAAAGCAAAGTCTACCCAAGTTCACACACATTGTTGACCAAACCATCAACCCTGACCATCTCCCCGAGAGTGTTGTGGTGGTATACCAATACATTCTCCTTTTGCCTTTGTTACTGAAAGTAAACACATGTCAGTAATCAGTTTCTGGTTTCTGGGTATAGTACAATCGTTATCGGCAACACGGTAGCTTTCCAGGAAAATGCAACATTTCTTTTTAAGCATTTGAACGAAAGACCAATGTTTTCCGGAGGACAGTCTCTTTAAGGAGTATCTGAACACCTCCTGAAATATTTGTTTTTGCTGACTTCCGATGGTTCTCACCTTTCTGCAGTGACGTACCTGGGTATTCCAGGAGCCTGTGACATCACTGTTGATCCCTGAATGTGATTTCAGGTGTACAAACGCACACTCCGATCTCCGATGTGTTTATTCATAAATACGTCTGGGGTGTCATTTATAAAACTGTGCGTAAAGTTAAAGTGTACGTGCGCCCAAAAGCCAAAAATGGCGTACGCCAAAAAAAAAGTCTGATTTATAAAACCGTGCGCATGCACATCTGTAAGCAATGTTCCATTTATACATCACAGATTACCTACAAGTGTGCATACGTGAATCAGTCTCTCATCCCGCCCTGTACACGCCCATTTTTAACCATAAATAGTCAATGCAAAGAGATGGCCCGATACCAATTTTTGCTTCCCAATACCGATTCCGATACCTGAAATTGTGTGTCATATGTTTTATTATGTTTACTAACTGTATACTACTATCCCTGTATGGATGTGATATTATTTCTATCTTTGTTGTTGGTCTGGCTCAGGTTAAACTCTTTGTAAAACATGAACAAACACAAACAATGAATGCCACAGAACTTTCTTTTATTATCCAGTTTGACAGTCAGTTATAACGGAAAAAGAACAAAAATAAACTACTTTAACGTAGATTTTCTTTAGGGCTTTATAACGTGGTATCGGTGCATAAACTCCAGTACTTCCCGATAACGATACCAGCATTTTAGGCAGTATCGGAGCCAATACCGATACCAGTATTGGAACATCTCTAATGCAAAGCACCTCGTGAATGCTGATCAGTATGTTAATGACCCTGGCAGTTCTTTCGTTACACCAAAACATGCCAAATCATGACGACTGCCGGAGAAAATTCCCTCTCAGACGCTCGGGAATTGCTGCCAATTGAATTATAATTTCGGCCTGTTGTCGCACAGTGTAGGGAAACCTGATCTATAGACTACCTTTATTAATAATATCTTCCAAAACGGCAGGCATTACGGCACTTGGGACAGCTTCGATATATCAGACCTATATGATAAGATTTAACAGAATTATATATTATATCCAAACAAGCCTTAGTGATAAAGGTGAAGATTATATATAATATTTATATATATTAAAAAACATTTAGCTGTCTGCCATTTCCCTCTGGAAACAGCCAGTTGCCCCAGTGACGAGGACCTGTATTTGGACCGGGATGGCACGGTTCCGGCGCGTTGCCCTCTCTACTGGACCCAATTCAGTACATAGATCCAAGAGCACAACTTTAGGGAATTTAAATCGGCATATTAGCCAGTCATCGTCATGGTCCCTGAAGTCTCTTTTTCTCCTGATTCTGTGACCGGGGGTCACAGCAGTATTTATATGTTTACAACAATTAGAGTGATTGTAGACACCTTATCAAAATCACAGCATCAACTAGTGGTAACCTCCACCCCGAGATACAATCTGAAGACGAAAGTGTAATAGGCAAACACACTTTCCTTCCTGCAGGTTTTGTTACGGACCGTATTAAAGTTCGGACTGATAACAAGGATATTAAGTGTAACGATTGCACAAGAGCTTAAAGGGATACGCCACCGTGTGTTGAAATAGGGCTCACGGTCTCCCCTAGCTGTAGATAGGTGGGCCAACGCATTTTTTTGTGCATGCATTGTTTTAGTTCGGTGCAACACCGGCAGCGCCGCAGCTAGTTAGCTCAGCGTAGTGAATGGAATCCTATGTTGCCGGTTAGCATGTTGTGAGTAAAAGTGAGCCAACAAAAAACAAAAAAAACAACCTAATTACTTGCACTGAGACAAAAAATGTGTCGGCCCACCTATCTACAGCCAGGGTATGCCATGATAAACCCTATTTCAACAAACAGTGGCGTATTCCTTTAACGGCTGTATTTCCAGACTTTGACATTTGATTATATATGCACAGTATTAAAGACAGATATTTAGTTATTGACACTGTGTTCTGCCGTTATCTAATGCTAGGGTATTTAAATGCTATCCTGTATTCCATGGAGTCGGGCCATCCCCTCCTCCTGTGCTCCGTAGCGGACTCTGTGACGGTGAAACAGCGGCATTAAATATTAAGAACGAGTTTTGATTTAAGATTTTAGTTGGGAGGTGTTTATGGAACAATTATCACTCAGTACAAGCGCAAATAACACTGCTGGATTTCATCTTCATGGTAACGTGGATGATATGGTGTGAAGAAATGTGCGTGAGGCATCAATACTTAAAAATATTAAGAGTAATCGTTATTCCCACGTGTACTTTCTGCAGTCTGACTTCAGTTCACCACCTCACCATCTGCGTCGCCAATTCCCATTGTCTCCAAAATGTGCGTACGCATGGGTCAGAGTTTGCATGGAGGACCACACTTTCTCCCGTCAAGTTATTTTTTTCTAAATCACAACCTTTGCGTGGGAAGTGGCATATGCATATTTTCAGCCCCGTTTTGTGCGTACGCCACATTTATAAATGAGACCCTGGTGTTGTGCGCCGTTTCTGCCGGTTGGAGGTACAGTTGACCAATCACAGCTTTGTGTACAGGATAAATAATGCCAGTGTCATCTTCATGCATAGCTCGCTAGCTGCCTGGCTACATCCATGAAGAATGGCAACAAGGGTGAATGTGTTCAACCCAGGAGTACAGTTGGATGTAAACTGTCTCTAACTGGGAATCCACATCAAAAGTGAGATGTGAGCAGTGCACATAAGTGCTTTTGAAGTGCTCTGTCCATTCAATCCACACAGACCTCTGTTTGGCAGTCTCTGTCCTCAGAACCTCCTGAGAAGTTGATCTTTACCAGGCAGACTAACAGCAGACATTTACTGAACAAAAATAGTTGTCATGCAGGCCCCATAGCAAGAAATCTGCGGTTTTTCATTACATGGTACCTGCTCGACTTGCCTCGACTCTACTCGCTTTTTTTGGTTTTCCATTATGAAAAAAAGTCCCTGGTACCTGCTAACTCCCTACCCGCTGCCTCCATCGAGGTTCCAAGCGAGCTGAGGCGATACCAAAAGGTGACGTGATAACCTGCAGACTACTGATTGGTCAGAGAGAATCGTCACTAATCAGTGCATCATCATTGCTAGTGACAGACAGGGGTGTCCTGAACAAACCCGCCATTTTTAAATAGTTTAGTCAGCTGTGTTTTTTTTTTTTGCTGCCTCCAGCTTTTTTTGAAACAAAATGTGTCTTCTGGCTGCGGCAACAGCCGCATGCCGAGAATCAAAAACAACGCACCTTCAACGTTCTGTGTGTGTGTGTGTCGCGTTAGGTCACGGCAGTTTCCTGCGGCATCACTTTGGCAACCAGCCACGCTCGCCTCACGTGTGAGGCGGTACTAAATCTGCAATGGAGAAAGGAGGAT
The DNA here is from genome assembly GCF_004354835.1 of Perca flavescens. Taxonomy (NCBI): domain Eukaryota; kingdom Metazoa; phylum Chordata; class Actinopteri; order Perciformes; family Percidae; genus Perca; species Perca flavescens. The sequence goes on from NC_041340.1 coordinate 22,757,466, forward strand.
GGGGCACCGCGGGCAAGTCGAGCCAACAATGGATACATCCAAACAAAATGACAAATATCAGGCCAGTAAAACTCAATGCTGTGATTTCTGAATGATGAAAAAAAAAAAAAAAACTGTATATGCTTACAGTAGTTTTCGCTTGATTTTCTCTCTTACCCTGCATTGATGCATCGGAACACGTTATATTTCTCCACTTATTTATCCAGGTTCTTCATTTAATGTCTGTGTGCAAATACAGAACATGTCAAATTAAACTGATATCCAGCTGGGTGTGGGTGCAATGCAGCTCTCTCTCAAAACTTGTGTGTATTACTGTATGTATGAGCAGAACACACACGAGACCTCTCAGTAATTCTACTCTGTGGTAATAATTGACATATTGAATCTATCTTGACTACCATCTGACAGATTTGTTTTTCAGTAAATACATGTCAATGATAAATTGTAACTATATCAAAGCAATTTTCAAGTGGATCCAGCAGCCGTGATTTGTGTCTCGTGTAAACAGCTTTGATAAATGCACTCCACTGTGTTTGTCACCCTTTTGCTCAATCATTTTCATGCTTAAATGAAGCAATTTGTTCCTCAGAGCGCAATCTGTTGGAGTTGATTATCCAAGATGGTGATGTCCACCACCATAAAAATAGAAAAACAGTCTAGCCACCCACTTCTTACGCCAAGAGAACTACAGCAGGGTTTGTTTCTGTTGAGAATCTGGAATGATTGCGAGGAGTGACTTCTGTGCAAGAATGTGAGAAAACAGAACTTTAATTACTGTAATGAATCTTTCTGGAGAGGTGCTGAAAGTGTGGCATTCGTGTGGTCTCAGCGAGAGCTCATTCTGGCTTCCAGCGCCATGGTCATTCATCATCAGCTGAACAATACAGTGCGTGGTGGAGAGCATGATAAGAAACATGGAAAGAGAGAAGAGTCAGAGAGAGAGAGGGAGGGAGAGATACTGTATCATTTCTGTCAAAACTAAGGAATCTCAGATGTTTGCAAAAATCTGTTGTAATCCCATTAATAAAACAATACAAAATACTACTGTAACAAATACTATAATAATTCCAAAAGATGTCTTTGGAAGCTCCAAAAGCTAAGGCACAGCCAGAAAGGGTCTAAAATTAGTTATTTCATCAACTTCATGGCCACTCAGAAAAAGACTATTCCAAAATAACTGATGGATTCAATTAGTACGTAATTCAATCTTGTAGCTGCGCAGCTTTGAATTCTTCCCAAACTGCTTGTATCTTGAAGCTTTTGTAATATATATGCAAATCTATTTTCTGACACATTTCTACAAGCAAATTAAGAGTGCTAGTTTCTCATAATGGCCAATCAATTCCTCATTTAGAACATTCGTTTTAGAAACAAGCATAAGCCTTGAACTCGCTCACAGTAGAAACTCTTCTGCTGAGTGATGCATTTGCACCTTTATTTTCTCAATGAGAGATCAAATGTGCACCCGTAGTTTCTAATTCGCTGCTTCCGTTTATTAAGCTTTTTACTGACAAATATGTTTTGTGCTATTGAGCAGATGCACTTTACTGAACAATGTTCAATAGTTGGAAATGTAATCATCAAAAATATATGCACTCCTAGACAATTTGTAGTTGAGAGCTGAAGCATTTTTGTTGCTAGCCACTGAACCAACTCATTGCTACTGTACCTTATGAAGTGTCAACAGAGTAGTTAAAATATGAAAGGAAATAACCTGTCATGTATAATTTATGAGTTATGTCTTTGCAAAGTTATTTTGCTTCGTTTTTTTTTTTTTTTTTAATGCCTGCCTCAGTGTGTGAAAGGATTTCGGTGTGTTTTTCTATACATTGGCAGTGTATAAAAGTAATGTATTTGTCAATGTACTGCTGTTTCTCCTTCCTCATTTCTATAGGGCCCTGATCTGTATTCTCATTTTCAAAACATTATTTCTGAATTCTTATTTATATCTTCAGTCCGGTTTCTAAACAGAGATGAATGAGAATCAATGTTTTGCATACATGTTTCCCTACTTAGTAACTTTCAGTCTGATGATTGTTTTACACTCACACTTGCCTGACCTGATATAATAATTTGGATGGAGCACAGATGTGCACGTCTGTTTTGTGTGCGCCTGTGTGCCTGAATTTTGCTACAACACATGCAGCTTTTCTTTTGTGAGTCACTTCTGTGGGCACAACAAAACATAATTACTCTGATGAACATAAAAGGCTGAATGGTTTCCTGAGTTCCCAAATCTGTAGAGTCATGAACCCACACCCAAGCTCTTTATTTCACATCCACGCAGAGATATAGGCGGTGAAGGGGGAGAGAGTTGAAGCACTGACCCTAAACATTATTGCTTATATGGCAGTATACCCTATAAAACATGTTCTGTCAAGTATTATGAAATGGTCATATTACTGCAGTACCAAGGCAACAACAGCAGATAGTCAGAACAGTATTGGTGTATTTAAGACATAGTGCTCTTTATTGTCCTAACAAAAACACAGCAGACCATTTAACAAAATAACTATAATGTAAAGCCTTAACTACTACACCCTACTGTAGATGTAAAATACTGTGTTAAAGCAATGCACAGCCTCATTTTAAATTGACTTTAATAATGTGATAATTATGTATCAACTGAGTTTTAGTCAACTGAGCCACTCATGCAGCCATCACAGAAGTTGGGACTTTTGATCTGAATCACACCACTAGGTGGCAGTGGTCTTCTAATATGGAGTGTGTGCAGCTAGAGAGGACTGAAAAGCATAACCACCTACCTGCAATTTACATTTACATGTCTAACAGCACAGGGGTGCATTTTCTCAGAGAGAAACTGCTTGAAAGCAGAGAAGAGCATTTCCCACGCACATAGCTGGAATACCAGGGTGCCCAATATAATTTTTTTTTTCATCAAACAGCATCTCTTCAGCCAAATGATGGAATATAGGTTTAGTAATACCACAGTTGCATCCATCTAAATGTGGAATAGATTTTATTACTGAACATGTGATTGAATAACTCTGGTGTGGCCTCTCCAGTAAGTGCATGTCATTTGGGACAAGTATTGCAATTTCCAATGCTGAAACCACAGTATAAAAAGCAAAACCTCATGAAACACTTTTTTTTTTTTTAAAAGAGGGAAAAGTGAGAAAGGTTGCGTGCTGGTGGTGAAAAATTTCTGTGTTTCTTTGATGTCAGCTGGCAATTCATTCTCATGATAATGCCCATGTCCTTGATTCAGACAGCAGCTATACTGAATGATAATGCGCTGATGGGTTTGAGCCTCAGTCTGCCATGAAACGAGCATGACAGAGTGATGGGAATGGAAACGTGCATGAAGCTGCCCCGTGCCTTCCCATTTCACACTTACCAATCTGTCCTCTTTAGACATTAATGAAAATAGCAGGGCCTATTCTGAAATGGATGCCCCCTTTGTCAATCCCCTT